>NC_025998.2:49931658-49931780 GCF_000442705.2 Elaeis guineensis
TAGAATGCTTAATCACTGAAATCTGCTCGATTGCTGGGATATAACTATCAAATAACAGACGACCTTTAGTAAATGCTGATTGGCAATTGGACATAAGGACATCCAATTTATTTTGAAGTCTA
>NC_025998.2:49931880-50064458 GCF_000442705.2 Elaeis guineensis
CTAGACAACACTTTGGAAATAATTTTTATCATCCCATGCTCAATACTGATCGGCCGATAATCTTTGACTGAGGCGTTCTCTGATTTCTTAGGAACTAGTGAGATGTAGATGTAGTTAAGATGAGATAAGTCACTGTCCCCCCTATAGAAGGCAGAGAACAATTTAATAATATATGTGCGAACACAATCCCAGTGCTTTTGATAGAAGGATATCTGAAAGCCGTCCAGACAAAGGGATTTATTTTTGGCAAGGCCAAACACAGTTGCTTTGATTTCCTCGATAGTGAATGGAGAGACTAGAGAGGACAAGTTCGGGAGAGGATCAGGGTATAACTTACTCCAGAGTCCTGAGTAAGCTCTAATAATAAGAGTAGATGTTAGGATTTGACGCTTCGAGATTCAGCCCACATTGAGCCCACAGCGAGGTTCGTGGCGAAAAATGGAGTCCAACGAGACCAAGATCACCTGAATCGGAGCTCGAATGGAGGAGATACGAGCTTTTGAAGTTGGCACGAGAATCGAGGCGGTGGAGGATCGCCGGCGACTGACGGCGGGCGGCAGCGGCGCCGCTGCAGGTGGCGGTGCGCGGGACCTGCGTCCCAGGCCCGTGTGGGAGCGGGACCCAGGCCCGCGCGGGACGCACGACACAGGCCTGCGCGGGACGTGCGTCCCAGGCCCGCGCGGGATGCGCGACCCAGGCCCAGGCCCGCGCGGGACGCGCGACCCAGCGGCCTGCTGGCCCTTGCCCCGGTCCACCGTGGACCGGGTGGTCCACGGCGCGATCTGTGGACCGCGTGGGCATTTCCCACGCATTTCTCGCGGTCCACGGTACTATTCCGTGGACTGGAGCGCGATCTAAGGGCCCAGAGAGCTCCCGATCTTGATCGGACGGTCTGGGACGTGATTTGGGTTGATTAAGGAGTCCTAATCCTTCTCTAATCATGTTTTAAGTCTCGTTTAAGCCTTTAAAAGGCCTGTGACGAAACAGAGAAGCACGGGGTTCAGTTTCTCACCGCCGTACGAACCGAGAAGAGAGAGAGGGGCGAGAGCACTGTGAGAGAGGAGCAGGAGGCTCCTGGACAGCGGTCGCCAGGCTCTTCAGGGGTTCAGGGGGGTCTCCAAGAGAGAGAGAGCTTTTGTGAGGGAAACTTCAGGTGAGAGAGATTTGGGTGTACAAGGGTTGAGGGTGAGGTCTCCTCTTGTAAAATTTTCTTTTCATAGTGAAGTTTGTATGCCCCGTGGAGGCGAGCCCTTTTGTGGCTGATCCACGTATTTTGATTGTTTTTCCTTTTATTTTGTTTCTTCTTTCTTCCTGCTGCATCGCGTGGTACTGAAAGGATCTTGGGAGGTGGTGTCCTGGCCAGACATCCACCCAACAAGTGGTATCAGAGCAAGGCGGTAAAAGAACGCAGATTGCAGTGGTGGTGAGCAAGACTGAAGATGGAGAAAACAGGAACAATCAAGATGGAGATCAACAAGTTCGATGGTAAGAGCAATTTCTCCTTGTGGCAGGCAAGGGTGAAGGACGTGCTCATCCAACAGGGGTTGATCGATGCTCTCTTGTACAATGAGAAGCCGACCACCATGGAGGTGCGGGATTGAAAACGGCTACAGATGCAGGCGGTGAGTACCATCCGCATGTACCTGGCGGATGAGGTGGTGATCCATGTGCTGAGCGAGACTTCCCCGATGGTGCTGTGGTCGAAGCTCGAGGAGTTGTACATGGCGAAGTCTCTCACCAACACTCTTTTCCTCTGGATGCAGTTTTACCAACTGCGGACGACTGAGGGACAGAGCGTGCAGGAGCATCTGAGCCACTTCCAGAAGATCCTCACCGACCTTCTCAGCGTTGGCGAGAACGTTGAGGAGAAGACCAGGGCGCTGGTTTTACTGGCGTCGCTTCCTTCTTCGTACGAG
This sequence comes from Elaeis guineensis, assembly GCF_000442705.2. Classification (NCBI taxonomy): domain Eukaryota; kingdom Viridiplantae; phylum Streptophyta; class Magnoliopsida; order Arecales; family Arecaceae; genus Elaeis; species Elaeis guineensis. The sequence continues at coordinate 49,933,797 of NC_025998.2, forward strand.
TCCTTGGTGACTGCTCTTCTAGTGGGGAAGAGCACTATCAAGATGGACGAGGTCACCACGGCGATACTCCAGAACGAGGTTCTCAGGAGGGAGAACCCAGCTTCGAGCTCAGGTGGCAGTAGCTCAGCTTTGGTGGCTTCTGGAGGAGCAGGAGGCGGTAGACGGAGCGATAGGAGATCGCAATGAGGGCGGTCTAAGTCCAGGAGGGACTTGAGCAAAACCAGGTGTTACCGGTGTGAAGAGTTGGGGCATCTAGCCAGAGATTGCCCTCAACTGAAAAATCGGACGGTGGCTGCTGTAGCGACGGCCGGCAGCGATTCAGATGGAGATGTCCTGGAGATATCTGACGAGGTATCTACTTCTTCCCAGCAGTGGATATTAGATTCTGCATGCCCCTATCATGTGTGTTGCAGAGAGGAGCAGTTTGACTCCCTGGAGAACAGTGAGAGCACTGTATATCTGCCGGATGGATCGAGCTGTGCGATCAGAGGCATTGGGACGGTCAGCTGGAGGACACATGATGGTGCAGTGAGGAGATTGGGGGAGGTCCGATACATACCCGATTTCAGGCGGAATCTTATCTCACTTAGCAGACTGGATTCGAGAGGCTACAGGACGGTAGCTGGTGGAGGAATCCTGAGGGTGCTACGCGGCGATAGGATTGTGTTGGAGGGGAAGAAGGGGAGCAGAGGACATTATTACCTGGCAGGAAGCCCAGTGCGAGGTGGAGCATCGGGAGCCAGGTGGAGCCCAGAGCGAGGTGGAGCTCCAGGAGGCGGATCGGGCACGAGACAGGAGACTCGGGAGGACGAGAGGCGACGTCGCAAGGTGAGATTCCTATTATCGCAGAATGATGCCCCGAGCAGGTCTCAGGTCAGGAGGAGCACAGCATACGACGGAGATGGGATCGAGCAGCCTAGCTCGACTCCCATGTTTGCCCATCCATGATCAGCAGGTGATTGCCCCAGGGCATGGGGGCGAGGAGATCCAGAAGCTCTCGGAGTTTGAAGGAGGCCGAATATCGAGTCGAGGTGGAGATTGTTAGGATTTGACACTTCGAGATTCAGCCCACATTGAGCCCACAGCGAGGTTCGCGGTGAAAAATGGAGTCCAACGAGACCACGATCACCTGAATCGGAGCTCGGATGGAGGAGATACGAGCTTTTGAAGTTGGCACGAGAATCGAGGCGGTGGAGGACCGCCGGCGACCGGCGGCAGGCGGCAGCGGCGCGGCTGCAGGCGGCGGCGCGCCGGACGCGCGTCCCAGGCCTGCGTGGGACGCGGGACCCAGGCCCGTGCGGGACGCGCGACACAGGCCCGCGCGGGACGCGCGACACAGGCCCAGGCCCGCGCGGGACGCGCGACCCAGCCCCAGGCCCGCGCGGGACGCGCGACCCAGCGCCCTACTGGCCCTTGCCCCGGTCCACCGTGGACCGGGTGGTCCACGACGCGGTCTGTGGACCGCGTGGGCGTTTTCCACGCGTTTCTCGCGGTCCACGGCACTATTCCGTGGACCGGAGCGCGATCTAAGGGCCCAGAGAGCTCCCGGTCTTGATCGGACGGTCTGGGACGTGATTTGGGTTGATTAAGGAGTCCTAATCCTTCTCTAATCATGTTTTAAGTCTCGTTTAAGCCTTTAAAAGGCCTGTGACGAAACAGAGAAGCACGAGGTTTGGTTTCTCACCGCCGTACGAACCGAGAAGAGAGAGAGGGGCGAGAGCGCTGTGAGAGAGGAGCAGGATGCTCCTGGACAGCGGTCGCCAGGCTCTTCAGGGGTTCAGGGGGGTCTCCAAGAGAGAGAGAGCTTTTGTGAGGGAAACTTTAGGTGAGAGAGAATTGGGTGTACAAGGGTTGAGGGTGAGGTCTCCTCTTGTAAAATTTTTTTTTCATAGTGAAGTTTGTATGCCCCGAGGAGGCGAGCCCTTTTGTGGCTGATCCACGTATTTTGATTATTTTTCCTTTTATTTTGTTTCTTCTTTCTTCCTGCTGCATCGCGTGGTACTGAAAGGATCTTGGGAGGTGGTGTCCTGGCCAGACATCCACCCAACAAGTGGTATCAGAGCAAGACGGTAAAAGAACACAGATTGCAGTGGTGGTAAGCAAGACTGAAGATGGAGAAAACAAGAACAATCAAGATGGAGATCAACAAGTTCGATGGTAAGAGCAATTTCTCCTTGTGGCAGGCAAGGGTGAAGGACGTGCTCATCCAACAGGGGTTGATCGATGCTCTCTTCTGCAATGAGAAGCCGACCACCATGGAGGTGCGAGATTGGAAACGGCTACAGATGCAGGCGGTGAGTACCATCCGCATGTACCTGGCGGATGAGGTGGTGATCCATGTGCTGAGCGAGACTTCCCCGACGGTGCTGTGGTCGAAGCTCGAGGAGTTGTACATGGCGAAGTCTCTCACCAATACTCTTTTCCTCTGGAGGCAGTTTTACCAACTGCGGATGACTGAGGGACAGAGCGTGCAGGAGCATCTGAGCCACTTCCAGAAGATCCTCACTGACCTTCTCAGCGTTGGCGAGAACGTTGAGGAGAAGACCAGGGCGCTGGTTTTGCTGGCGTCGCTTCCTTCTTCGTACGAGTCCTTGGTGACTGCTCTTCTAGTGGGGAAGAGCACTATCAAGATGGACGAAGTCACCGCGGTGATACTCCAGAACGAGGTTCTCAGGAGGGAGAACCCAGCTTCGAGCTCAGGTGGCAGTAGCTCAGCTTTGGTGGCTTCTGAAGGAGTAGGAGGCGGTAGACGGAGCGACAGGAGATCGCAACGAGGGCGGTCTAAGTCCAGGAGGGACTTGAGCAAAATCAGGTGTTACCGGTGTGAAGAGTTGGGGCATCTAGCCAGAGATTGCCCTCAACTGAAAAATCGGACGGTGGCTGCTGTAGCGACGACCGACAGCGATTCAGATGGAGATGTCCTGGAGATATCTGACGAGGTATCTACTTCTTCCCAGCAGTGGATATTAGATTCTGCATGCCCCTATCATGTGTGTTGCAGAGAGGAGCAGTTTGACTCCCTGGAGAATAGTGAGAGCACTGTATATCTGCCGGATGGATCGAGCTGTGCGATCAGAGGCATTGGGACGGTCAGCTGGAGGACACATGATGGTGCAGTGAGGAGATTGGGGGAGGTTCGATACATACCCGATTTCAGATGAAATCTTATCTCACTTAGCAGACTGGATTCGAGAGGCTACAGGACGGTAGCTGGTGGAGGAATCCTGAGGGTGCTACGCGGCGATAGGATTGTGCTGAAGGGGAAGAAGGGGAGCAGAGGACATTATTACCTGGCAGGGAGCCCAGTGCGAGATGGAGCATCGGGAGCCAGGTGGAGCCCAGAGCGAGGTGAAGCTCCAGGAGGCGGATCGGGCATGAGACAGGAGACTCGGGAGGACGAGAGGCAACGTCGCAAGGTGAGATTCCTATTGCCGCAGAATGATGCCCCGAGCAGGTCTCAGGTCAGGAGGAGTACAGCATACGACAGAGATGGGATCGAGCAGCCTGGCTCGACACCCATGTTTGCCCATCCATGATCAGCAGGCGATTGCCCCAGGGCATGGGGGCGAGGAGATCCAGAAGCTCTCGGAGTTTGAAGGAGGCCGAATATCGAGTCGAGGTGGAGATTGTTAGGATTTGACGCTTCGAGATTCATCCCACATTGAGCCCACAGCGAGGTTCGCGGCGAAAAACGGAGTCCAACGAGACCAAGATCACCTGAATCGGAGCTCGGATGGAGGAGATACGAGCTTTTGAAGTTGGCACGAGAATCGAGGTGGTGGAGGACCGCCGGCGACCGGCGGCGGGCGGCAGCGGCACGGCTGCAGGCGGCGGCGCGCGGGATGCGCGACACAGGCCTGCGCGGGACGCGCGTCCCAGGCCCAGGCCCGCGCGGGACGCGCGACCCAGGCCCAGGCCCGCGCGGGACGCGCGACCCAGCGGCCTGCTGGCCCTTGTCCCGATCCACCGTGGACCGGGTGGTCCACGGCGCGGTCTGTGGACCGCGTGGGCATTTCCCACGCATTTCTCGCGGTCCACGGCACTATTCCGTGGACCGGAGCGCGATCTAAGGGCCCAGAGAGCTCCCGGTCTTGATCGGACGGTCTGGGACGTGATTTGGGTTAATTAAGGAGTCCTAATCCTTCTCTAATCATATTTTAAGTCTCGTTTAAGCCTTTAAAAGGCCTGTGACGAAACAGAGAAGCACGGGGTTCGATTTCTCGCTGCCGTACGAACCGAGAAGAGAGAGAGGGGCGAGAGCGCTGTGAGAGAGGAGCAGGAGGCTCCTGGACAGCGGTCGCCAGACTCTTCAGGGGTTCAGGGGGGTCTCCAAGAGAGAAAGAGCTTTTGTGAGGGAAACTTCAGGTTTGAGAGAATTGGGTGTACAAGGATTGAGGGTGAGGTCTCCTCTTGTAAAATTTTCTTTTCATAGTGAAGTTTGTATGCCCCGTGGAGGCGAGCCCTTTTGTGGCTGATCCACGTATTTTGATTGTTTTTCCTTTTATTTTGTTTCTTCTTTTTTCCTGCTGCATCGCGTGGTACTGAAAGGATCTTGGGAGGTGGTGTCCTGGCCAGACATCCACCCAACAGTAGAATACCAACATGCTGTACTACTAGAGTCCTGAGTAAGCTCTGATAATAAGAGTAGAATACCTGCTCAACATTGGATTGGGATCGGAATATTTTGTTATCACGGTGAACCTCCCGAATTTGATTTTTTTCTCATTTGGTGAGAGGCAGAAATGTGGAAAAATTTCGTGTTTCCATCGCCATCTCGAAGTCAAGAAGTGTGAGATCTTTGTTGCCACATGATCTCCTCCTTCTTGAGGAGAGAATCCAGCTGAAGCTTAAGGTCCACTCTTGCAGCACGCTCGTCAGGATCAAGGGATCTGAGCTCTTCCAAAGCGTCAATATGATCTATTTGAGTAGAGATAGAATTTTTAGTGGCGATGATGTTACCTACAGCCAATTTGCTCCATTTCTGAAGCTGGGCGTGAAGATGCCAAAGTTTCTGAACAATGTTAGCAGCACCGCCATCGAGAGTTGGAGATTCAGACAACCACTTGACAATCAGTTAATCAAATCCATAGTGGAGCTCTTAGAAATTTTCGAATCGGAACAGTTTTCTGATGTGTCCTTGACAGGAGGACGTTGAATGGGATGAGAGTAGTGGTATGTGATCTGACGTAATCTGAGGAAGGGAGGAAAGGCATGAAGTAGGGAAAGAGCTGTGCCATGATAGAGAGACGAGACATCGATCAAGTTTAGCCAATGATGGTTGCTCTCTGAAATTCGACCATGTGAACCTGCATGAGGGAAGATTAATTTCTACCAGGCTTTGAGTGAAAACAAAATCATTGAAAATCAGAGAAGAAGTGGAGCTTTCAGCAGCGCCAACTCTATCAGACCGATATCGGGTGGCGTTGAAATCCCCAAATAGAACCTAGGGGAGATAGGAGGAGCAAGCGATATCTTGTAATTCTGAGAAGAACGCCATGTGAGAGGTTTGGTCGTGCGGCCCGTACACATTAGTGATAATAAACTTGGCTGCAGAGTTTTTCAAAGTGAATTCAGTAGTCAGAGCAAAATTTTCAGTATAGAATGGCCGCCCGCCCACCACGAAATGATTCCAAGCAATGAGGAGGCCACTAGACGATCCCAAGGCCTCAAGATAGTGGAACCCCTCATAATTTGAGCCGCAAATTGATTTGAGGGTGGATGAAGAAATTTGGCTGACTTTTTGCAAGAAACGATTTCACTTACTCCACTTCTGATAGTCTACTTAACATGACGTTTTTTTGCAAGGAGACCCAGCCCCCTCACATTCCAGACTACGATTAGCATGGCGTAAGAATCAAATTCAACCAGTGCTTGGCAGGATCCAAGCCAATTGGAGACGGGAAGAAGTGCAACCATCGTAGAAAAGGAAAGCAGGCGATGTGAGTAAAGAAGCAGAGCAGAACATGAGGTACCCATAATAGATCCGGCTTACAAAATGTCAACTTCTGGAGCATGCAGACACTGAACTAAAATAGGGAAGAGACAGAGATTGCTCTCCAGAGTACAGAGATTAACAAAAAGCTACTGCTACTGCTAAGCATTGAGAACCAAAACACGCTGAGGGTGAGCAGTGAAGAGCCCACTTCAAGCTGAAGTCTTGGGACCCCCAACCGTTGGTGCTTGGAGGCAGCGTTCCTTCTCAAGCAGCTTCATGCGTTCGATTGGAGAGGCTTGTTCATTGGCCGGAAGGAGCAGGCCACACTTTGATGCAAATTTGGAGATATCACCAGCTGTGAGGGAGTTAATGAAGATAAGATCCTCTGCAAAGAGCTGGCAATCAGCAATCCCCAGAGATAGGAGCTTTTTAGTTCGAAGTCGAGCGCTACATTTGTTAGAACCCGGAATGGAAAATGGAGATTTGTCTGGGGGAGGCCCTTGAGTATGGACGAGAAGGCTTGGATAACAGGGATGGGTTGTTAGGAAGGTGTGTGAGTGGGCTTCAAGCCAGCAGAAGGGCAGGAGTCATATCATTAATGGAGAAACATCTATAGAAGTGCTAGGACAGGACAATCCTGGGGGGGTGCGGGCTCATACACTAGCAGGTCATTTGGGAGGGAATTTGAATTTAAAACCAACTTTAGGCAGTGAGGTTGAATGTTGAGGGCAAGAGCAAATTTGAGCACCTCTACAGAGATGTATAGGGTAGGATTTTTACCCGAGTGATTTGACAGAGAGAGACTTTGCAGCAAAAAAACCCGAAGGAATAATGTTACCTGGAGGAGAAACTTTAGGTTGCTCGAGGAGGGAGAGAGACATCTGATTCTGCGGGAAAATTTCGGATGGAGAGCTCCGGCCACCCGAGGAGATGCCGTCGGTGGAACTACCATGACAATAAGCAAGGTCACAGGGTTGGCTTCGATAAGCTGACCCAAACCAAAATTCCAGTTCTGAATCCCCGACGTCTCCCATATCATTGCTGAGTAAGGACGATAGGTCAATGAAAAGATTGTAGGGGATGGAGAAATTGACGACTAGCCTCACCCGATACCTAAAGGCCCCAACGGTAACATCAATAAGCTCTGGAATGGCTCTAGACTTTCACAGAGAAACTGCAGGTTAAGGCTAGTGAGGTCTTCCATATTAATGCTTGAATGGCTGGCTCTTAAGGGGACCCTGAAACTGGCAATGATGCTAGCAACGGCATTGACGTTCCAGCAAATGAGAGGAAGGTCAATGAGGCTAGAAGAGACTTTGAACTGGAGTTGGTGAGGAGACCCATCAATGGTCTGATCCCACGGTTCCACCAGTAGCATGAAACTATCACCCCTAATATGCCCCATGGACATAAGGTTTTGGACCACATCTGAGAAAGGACATGCTACAAAGAATGAATTACCTCTTGGTGGTTTTTTAGCAGACCAAGAGTCGAAGACTCTTGCCTTGCATGAAAGCATAATAGTAACATCATCAACCTTGATATTACAACCAAATGCTTTGACGAAGGCCACCCGACAGAGGTAAGCAGAGGTGTCAGCCATTTCAGAGGTAAAAGCAAGGAAAGCTTTGGCAATGGAGCTACGACGGGGTTCGGCTCTTTCCATGGTTTTGCTTGGGTTCACACAATTGTTTTTAGGAGGGACAGAAGGTGGGGGATGGATTTGCTGAGGGGGAGTAGCAGGATTGAAAGAGAAGATTGACCTACAACGTTGGAGGAGGTGACCAAACTTCCTGCAACGAAAACATCTAAGAAGATTTCGGCACTCATATTTGAAGTGGTCTGAGTCGCCACAACGAAAACAGCTACCCTTTTTAAAGGCTAGACAGTGGAGGGGTGATAAGAGGAGAGAGGGAGTTAATGGATAGAGACTGGATGTACCGTGTGGTGCCGACCTCAACGGTGCCGTGGTATGGCGTGCAACTGAAACTCTGTTTCGCCGTACAGAGGGATTTGAGTATTTGGCTGTCTGACGAAAGACAAGATGGCCGGAGTAAATGTGTTTAACCACCGAGGTCCGGGCATGGTAATGGGGAGGCGATTGGTGAGAGGTTTTAAACAGTCTCTTTATGTTGGGATGCGTAGCAGCTACTAATGTTGGTGGCATCATTTCCGGGCTTTAACTTCTTGCCAGCTACCAGAAGCAATCAGCAAGGGACCCTGACGAATTTGGGTGCTTTGCCAAGAATATCTGGTGTAGTAGTGGTTCGTAATGTGGAACTGCAGTAGAAAGAATAACCCTGTGTATGGGGACAGCTCGAGGACCTGCTGCACCGAGCGGAACAGCATTAGCACCAATAGCAAATGAAGAGGATCGACAACGGCTATTTGCAGTGAGATAAAGGGGGCGCCAGGATTGAGAGCGAGAACAGCTAGCATGAGGGGGAGGAAGAGATCCTTCGGAATAGCCAGAACCCAGCATGAGACCAACCCAGCGACAATCCTCTACAACCTTGGTTTTTAAGCTAGACAATCTCACAACCTGATTCGAAAATCATCTAGCTCCCTGTAATGGCCCCCGCATGAATAGCGTCCATGAGGCCTCATCATTGACCAATTAATGGGTATGCATGGACTCGAAGCATCCTTGTAAATATTCCATATTCCAATAAAATAAGGTCGGTCAACCTACCTTTCAATTAAGAAAAAAAAAAAGAAAGAAAAGAAAAGATGGTCACCTTCGAACAGTGATGACCAGTCCTAGCGGACAAACTTGAAAAGAAATTTATCAGGTGGAAAATTAATTTATACGACTCAGTATCGCTTACCATTGGTGGTTATAATATACCTTCTTTTTGCTAGCCTAAATAGGTTGTAGAAAGGATTTATACCATCAAAAGGGAGTTTTCCCAGATGGCAGTTAATGCCTCTCGGAAAGGATATAGTCTTGTAACTCGGAAGAGAATCAACGAGAGTGAGGACTAAGGCCGCACGTATGTCCCTAAGAACATAATCAGGCAGTATTCCGGAAATGTTGGTGTATGCATCATGATAAATTTGAAATAAAATTTCTTTTTATATAGAATAGGATGTCTAAGGCTACAAATTTATATATCTGTTACAACAGATACTAGGCAACCAGAATACATGTGATTTTATATGGACAGGTGGTTAGGGAAGTTATTTTATGGGCACAATTCATATAGTTTTTAAGAAGCATGGTACAAAGATTCAACCAGCTGTCACTTACTGCAGATAATCTAACACACAGGAAGTAACAAGTCGCACAAGAGAACATTCTTCAACATAAAGAACCAGAACAAGAAGATCCATATTCACTCTTCTCAAAAGAGCAATAAACCTGTTCACCAAAATTTTTGACATAAAAGACAAAGCAGAATAAGAAGTATGAAATTAGAGTGGAAAAGTTGAGAATTGAATAGACAAGTAAAAAAGAAGGCCCTGAAATAAGGCTGCAGAAATGTGTTTTTTTTCCCTTTTTTTTTTTTGGCACAAGAGGAATGTGTGATATTTGAGCACAAGGAAAAACTCCATATTCATTCCTTAGAAGTATGCATTGCAAGTTATAAATAACATTAACTTCTTTTTTCTTTCATTTTTAGTATCAACATTTTATTGCTGATGGGCAGGTTCTGCCACAGAAACAATATTATGCGAGAGGCCACACTGCACCTTGTACTAAAGAGCAGATCAAGAGACATATACTGTTGACAATGAAGATGCTGGGACCAAGACCTAAATTAAGGAGCAGCATCCTGTTCTAAAACAATAGTATAGGGTTGCTAATTACTAATTGAGCAGGTTCTAACCAGGATAAAGGAAAAATGCTAAAGGCCATCTTGCACCTTTTGCTAATGGTTGTGAAACCAGCAGCTATTTGAGACAAAAAAAATTTCAGGGTTTGATGCAGGAAGTGATAATTGCTTTTTGCATTGCTTGTTGGTGTCCAGAATCATTGTGAATTTCAGTAAATCATTCTTTTTTTCCTTCCAAATTGGGTTCTTTGTTCTGTCATTCATAAAGGGGTTTTAGGTGTTGCATTGGATCAGCATAAGGGCAAAGCTGCACTAGCTTTTGCGCTGGCATGAGAATCAAATATGAAGGCTAGCTGGAAAATTGTACACTTCTGTTTCAAAACAGGGCACTAACAAGAAATAATAAAATCAGTTCATATGTTCAGGATGGAGAAACAAATGGTTATAACTCATAACTTGACTAAACAGGCAAAGTTTGCAGAAATAAGAAATAAGGGCCTAGGATATTGAATACCAAGGAAATAGACCATCTTCATCAAAGAAATGTGGTGGAGATCATGGAACAGATGCAAAAGCATGTGGACTGAGTAGATCAAAAGAACTGTAATGAGAGATCTGCTTCTGAAAATCTCTTTTCCAAATAGAAGGAAAGTCTTGAAAACAGGATATATTTTCTGTCACGCCCCCGACCCGAGATTGCGAATCGAGGATCGCGGCAACCGCCGCATACTTATGAAGAACTCTCTCCATAAACATGCAAGGCATCTCATCACGATATCAATGCATCGCAGCGGAATAAATTCAAATAATTATTGTTCACTGTAATTCAAGTAATTAAATCAAATGTCTTACATCCAATAAAATTTTTGCTAACAATAAAACATTAAAGACAATAGATCTAAGTTCAATGAAGTGACAATGCTAAATCTCGCCTCTAAAAGCTCTGTCCCAATATTTCTTCCCACGCTCGAAATTAATTATTTGAATCGAAAAAATAGAAAGAAAAGTAATGAGCTAGACAGCCCAGTAAGTAACAAGTATCTCTACCAGATATTCAGATATTACTTAATTTTCAAGAACAATGCTGCAAATAACATAAAAATATATTTAATGCTGATTTAATGCAAATCCAATAATTTCAAATATTTACATATAATAAATCCGATTCGATTCAAAACACTCGAAACTCAACAGCCTCGACTATGACCAACGTTTAACCCCCATTGACGGGGTCCACATAATACCAGCGCACAACCCCCACTGGCAGGGTCCAGAAATACCAGCGCACAACCCCCACTGGCAGGGTCCACAAATACCAGCGCACAACCCCCACTGGCAGGGTCCACAAATACCAACGTATAATCCCCATTGACGGGGCCCACTGAAACATAGTTAGGCTGAGAGCATAAATCCGATCTATATCAAAACACTTAGTACCACAATATATATCATAATCTTTCACTAAACATGTGCATAAATCGATATACCATAACATTTCAAAAGCACTTTTCTTTCAAAACATAATTCCATAAATCATGCATAATTTCAGAGAATAATTATTTATTTTCAGAATAAATATGGAATATCTCGAGAAGATGATTCATTACTTACCTTTCACGGAGCACTGAACGAATAAATCGACTAACTTCTAGGAGATTCTTCCGTGCCTATTATCCAAAATTATATTTTTACATTAATTTAATTCAAAATTAAATCTAACAAATCTCAAAATTAAAATCTCGCTTAAAATCAGACTCGTCTCTAAACTCGATCAGAATCATCAGATGAAGCCTTCCACTACGCTAATCTTAGAAGGATAACTCTAGAGAGAGAGAAATCCATCAAGAGAGAGAAACAGGCTAGAGAGAGAAAATTTTAGAGAGAGAAAGTAGAGAGAGAAAGTCCAAATCCAGAGAGAGAAAATCAGGATTCAGTCTGAAAGAAGAGAGAGAAGAGAGAGAAACTCTCTCTCTCATCAATTTTAATTTTTTATTTATTTATTTATTTATTTATTTACTTACTTATATATATATATATACATATATATATATTTATTTATTTTTTTTATTATTATCTTTTTTTTTCTTCTTTTTCTTCTTTTTTTTTTTTTTTCTTCTTTTTTTTTTTCTTTTTCTTTTTCTTCTTTTTCTTCTTTTCTTTTTCTTTTTCTTTTCTTTTTCTTCTTCTTCTTCTTCTTCTTTTTCCTTGGTTCCTTCCAGGCCGAATAGGGGATGGTGGGGGTTCTCCGGCCTTGACCGGCCGTTCGGGCCACGACCGCCGCGGCGGAGGCCGGCGGCCGACGGGAATCACTCCCCCGGTCACGGAGGAGGGTGGCCGACGATCAATTCCGATCGCCGGCGCCGGAAACTTCAAGGAAAAGAGACCCAAAAACAGAGGTCCCTTTCCCGACCGGAAATCGGCGACTTTTGTCGCCGGCAGCCGCGCACAATTGCACGGGGAGGAAGAAGAAGAAAGAGGAGAAGAAGAGGGGAAACTTACCTTAACCTCCGGTGACCTCGCCGGCGAGAAAACACAACGAGAACCAGAACGATATCCGCGGCTTCGATTTGAGAAAAACGGAGAGAAAGAGAGAGGGAGGAGGTCGATCTTCAGTCTCAAGGGGAAGGGGTCTTCTTATAGAGAACCCTAGGACTCCGAGGGGTCCTAGGAGTTGTTGCTCCTAGATTGATTTTGATGATTACAAAGCAGATTGAAGGGATACAAACAATTGAAAAAGTCCTTATGCTCTTCAAGGGCAAAATCGTAATTTTGCTAAAATCCTGATTTGATAGTACCATTTGGTAGAACAAATGATTTGAAATCTATTGGTGAAAATTTCATTGTGTTTGGACTAATATTTTTGAAGTTATGAAGGTTTGAAGTGCATGAGTCGACTCATGAGTCAACTCATGGCACTATGAGCTGAATGGCACGCAAAAAAAAATTCTCATGGCACGCTGGATTTTTGACTTGGCACGACCTGTGAGTCGACTCATGAGTCGACCCACAAGGCATGAGTCGACTCATGAGTCGACCTCTGCTGATTTGAGCCGAAAAATCCAGAAATCAGATCTTCTGGTCTGTTGCAACAGAAGTCGACTCATGAGTCGACTCCTGAAGCATGAGTCGACTCATGAGTCGACCCCTGCGACGGGAAATGTCAGCAACGGCTATTTTTTTGCCCGTTTTAATTGCCATTTATGCTTCCTAAAAATCCTCTAACGGCTCTTTATCTGCCTAAATTGTTTTCTCTTGCTTCTAATGCTACAAAATACTTTAAATGATGAAAGAAATTGCAGATTAAATAGCGGATCAAACGTGAAATCAAATGTGAAGAAAAAAAAGAAGAAAAAGAGAAGAACAAAAGAGAGGATCCGAAATTTGCAAGAAAAAGCCTGAGATCAACGAAATATCCATAGAAAAAGAGAGAGGATCCACAATATACCAGAGAGATTGTGAAAGAGAAAAGGAAGATCTTTCAAGGAGAGAATTCTTCACGCCTATCGTTTCAACCTTGATCTAGAGATCGTTCAAAGCTTTCAAGAGATCTTCAATCAACAATCAACCTCTTCTCAAGCGTTCAACCGTTCATTCATCTTGAGAAAATCTGAAAAAGGGGTTCTTCATTTGAGTAAAGCTTTTATTGTTATATTTGCTCATTTAAGGAGCTGTTTTTGTATTCATCTGTGCTCTAAATATTCTTACTCTTTGTGAGTTTTTGCTCTTGTTTTTGGAGGATTTCCAAAACAAGGAAAGGTTGATCCGAACCTGAAATCGGAGTGTTTTGGGTTTGCTTGTACCCGGGAAACAAGTGTTCTAGCTTGGGATAGCTAGGGTCGGAGTTTCCGACGTCTTGTATTCTAGCTTGGGATAGCTAGTGTCGGAGTTTCCGACGTTTTGTATTCGGGTTGAATACAAAGGATAGTGGATTAAAATTCCCAAGTGGGATCTTGGGGAGTGGATGTAGGTGCAAGGTTAGCACCGAACCACTATAAATCCTTGTGTTTGTGGTGTGCTTTATCGCTTTATCTTATTTCTTTATTATATCCTTGCAATACTGCTTTAGTTAACTAATATTGATTTAAAGCCATTGTTTTGTTCTTCATAAGTTATCTGTTGGGCTTAAAATTTTTAGAAACCCAATTCACCCCCCCCTCTTGGGTTGCATAGCTGGGCAACAAGTGGTATCAGAGCCAGTGCTCTAGCCCTTCTTTGATCTAACAATCAAAGAGCCAAAGATCTATGGCAACCCATGTTGGAACTTCTCTAGCTGAGGGGCAATCAACAAACCGACCTTCACTTTTCAATGGGTCTAATTACACCTATTGGAAAGCTCGGATGAAGATTTTCATACAAGCACTCGACTATGATATGTGGAGTATCATAGTGAATGGTCCTCACACACCCACCAAGATTATAGATGGTGAGGAGTCAACCAAACCCGAGAAAGAATGGGATGAGGTTGACAAGAAATTGGCACAATTAAATGCCAAAGCTATGAATGTTCTTTATTGTGCACTAGATGCTAGTGAATTTAATCGCATTTCTACTTGTGCATCTGCTAAAGAAATATGGAATAGGTTAGAAGTCACCCATGAGGAAACAAATCAAGTAAAAGAGTCTAAAATAAACATGCTTGTACATAAATATGAATTGTTCAAAATAGAGCATGATGAGTCCATAACTGCTATGTTTACTCGTTTTACTGATATAATTAATGGTTTAAAGAGTCTTGGCAAATCTTATACTAACAGTGAACTTGTAAGGAAGATTCTCAGGTCACTGCTAAGAACTTGGGAAGCCAAGGTGACTGCCATCCAAGAAGCAAAGGACTTGAACACTCTACCTCTAGAAGAGCTTCTTGGATCCTTGATGACTCATGAACTTAGCATGATGCAACATCAAGAGGATGAAATCAAAAAGAAAAGAACCATTGCCCTCAAATCCACAACTTCACCTGATTATGAAACAGATGACTCTGAAGATGAAGATCAGGATGAGGAGATGGCTCTCATCACCCGGAAATTCAAGAAGTTTCTAAGAAAAAGGAAACAGGGGATGAGAAAGAAATTTACAAAAGGGGATCAAAGCATAGAAAAGAAGAAAGATCAAACCCCTATATGCTACGAGTGCAAGAAGCCAGGACATTTCAGATCCGAATATCCTCAATTGAAGAAAGGTCCAAAGAAATTCAAAAAGAAGGCAATGATGGCGACCTGGAGTGCGAGTGATGACTCAAGCTCCGACGAGGAAACCTCAACCGAACAAGCCAATCTGTGCCTGATGGCACATGAAAATGAGGTAACTTCTGAATCCACTAGTGAATTTACTTTTGAAGAATTGCATGAAGCTTTCTATGATTCAATTGATGAATTAAAAAAACTAGGGAAGAAAAACAAAGAGCTGAAATTGAAAAATCAGTCCTTAGTGAAACAAGCTGAAATTCTTTCAATTGAAAAATTCACATTGATTCAAGAAAATCAAAACTTTAAGGATGAAATTAACAGGCTGAAATCTATAGTAGATAAGTTCACCTTAAGTTCAAACAAGCTAAATATGATCCTTGATAATCAGAAAGCTATATATGATAAGGCTGGACTTGGTTATAAACCCCTGAAGAAACAAAAATTTTTGAAGGATATTTATGCAAATTATTCAAGCAAAAAGCCTACAAATATTATTTGTTTTAAATGTGGAAGAATAGAACATAAATCATACACATGTCTTATTAACAAATATGCAAACACAAAGAAAATATGGGTTCCAAAAGGAACCATTCTGACTAACCTGAAAGGACCCAAGAAAGCTTGGGTACCTAAGACAGAAACTTGATCTGTGCTTGCAGGTGTGTCTAGCATCCCAAGAAGGAAACAGGAAATGGTATCTTGACAGCGGATGCTCGAGACACATGACTGGTGATGAATCACAATTCATCACGCTTGATGCTAAGGATGGAGGGATGGTCACCTTTGGAGATAATGGCAAAGGAAAGATCATCGGGATAGGTAACATTGGTATCACTCCCTCCAAATACATTGAGAATGTTTTACTTGTTAAAGGTTTAAAGCATAACTTACTTAGCATTAGTCAATTCTGTGATAAAGGGTATAAAGTAAGTTTTGAATCATCTGTATGCATTGTGACGAGTCCTATTAACGATGGCATTAAATTTATAGGACATAGGCATGGCAATGTTTATATGGTAGACTTGAATGATTTAACTAAATTAGACATGCAATGCCTAGTTTCCTTAAATGCTAAAATAAATGAGACTAGTTGGCTGTGGCATCGTAGACTTGCACATATTAGCATGCATTCTCTTTCAAAATTAATCAAAAAGGATTTAGTTCTCGGTTTGCCAAAATTAAATTTTGAAAAGGATAGAATTTGTGATGCATGCCAATTAGGTAAACAAACTAGAATATCATTTAAATCCAAAAATACTATTTCAACTTCTAGACCTTTAGAGCTCTTACATATGGATTTATTTGGACCAACTAAAACCACTAGTCTAGGAGGAAAACGATATGGATTTGTAATAATTGATGATTACTCTCGTTTTACTTGTGTTTTCTTTTTAGCTCACAAAAATGAAACTTTTCAAATTTTCACGAAATTTCATCAAAAAGTCACTAATGAAAAAGGGTTTTCAATTCAAAATATTAGAAGTGATCATGGAACAGAATTTGAAAATCATGACTTTGAAAATTTTTGTGATGAAAATGGAATTGGCCACAACTTCTCTGCTCCTAGGACACCCCAACAAAATGGGGTAGTTGAAAGGAAAAATAGAACCTTAGAAGAAATGGCCCGTACCATGCTCTGTGAAAGCAACCTTCCAAAATATTTTTGGGCGGAAGCTATTAACACAGCATGTTACATTTTAAATCGTGCTTTAATAAGATAATTTTTAAAGAAAACCCCCTATGAACTTTGGAAAGGAAGAAAACCAAATATTGCCTATTTTCATGTTTTTGGTTGCCGATGTTTTGTATTAAATAATGGCAAAAAAAAAAAACTTGGTAAATTTGATGCAAAATCAGATGAAGCAATCCTTCTAGGTTACTCCTCCACTAGTAAAGCATTTAGAGTGTTCAACAAAAGAACCTTAGTAGTTGAGGAGTCCATACATGTTGTCTTTGATGAATCTAACGATCTTCCTTCAAGGAAGAATAAGGGTGTTGATGATGCAGATCCACTAATAGAAGGTATGAAGGAGATCACTCTAAAAGATTCAGCAACTCCAGAAGACAAGGATCAAGAAGATGAACAAAATGAGAAAGGTGAAGAAATTCAAGAACAACCTCAAGGTACAAATGACTTACCCAAGGAATGGAGGTATGTTCACAACCACCCTAAGGAATTAATTATCGGTGATCCTATGCATGGGGTAAAAACACGTTCTTCACTTAGAGATGTACTTAATCATTGTGCTTTTGTATCTCAACTTGAACCTAAAACTTTTGAAGAAGCTGAAAATGATCATAACTGGATTAATGCTATGCAAGAAGAACTCAGTCAATTTGAAAGAAATAATGTTTGGACCTTAGTGAAAAGACCTAAAGATTATTCAATAATTGGCACAAAATGGGTCTTTAGAAACAAATTAGATGAGCATGGAAATGTAATTAGAAATAAAGCAAGACTGGTTGCTAAAGGATATAATCAAGAAGAAGGAATTGATTTTGATGAAACCTTTGCACCTGTTGCTAGATTAGAAGCCATTAGACTTCTACTTGCTTATGCTTGCTTTATGAAATTCAAACTATTTCAAATGGATGTTAAATGTGCATTTTTAAATGGATATATTTCTGAAGAAGTATATGTAGAACAACCCCCTGGATTTGAAAATCATGCTTTTCCCAATCATGTCTTTAGATTAAATAAAGCTTTATATGGTCTAAAACAAGCACCTAGAGCATGGTATGAAAGGCTAAGCAAATTTCTACTAAATAATGGTTTCTCAAGAGGCAATGTGGATACAACTCTATTTATTAAAAGAAACCAAAATGATATGCTAATTATACAAATTTATGTTGATGACATAATTTTTGGGTCTACTAATGAATCCCTTTGTCAAGACTTTGCTAAGCTTATGCAGGGAGAGTTCGAGATGAGCATGATGGGAGAACTCACCTTCTTCCTCGGACTCCAAATCAAACAATCAAAAGAGGGAATCTCCATCACCCAAAGCAAGTACACCAAGGAACTACTCAAAAGATTTGGAATGGAGAACTGCAAACCAATTGGCACACCAATGAGTCCCTCATGTAAGCTTGACAAGGATGATGAAGGTAAAAGCGTAGACTTAAAATACTATAAAGGTATGATTGGCTCATTATTATATTTAACTGCAAGTAGGCCTGATATCATGTTTAGTGTTTGCTTATGTGCAAGATATCAATCTAATCCTAAGGAATCTCATTTGAATGCTGTTAAAAGAATCCTTAGATACTTAAATGGTACACAAACTATAGGGTTATGGTACTCTAAGGACTCACAAATTAATTTGTTAGGATATTTGCTGGATGTAAATTAGATAGAAAAAGCACAAGTGGAACTTGCCAATTTCTTGGAGTTAACCTAATCTCATGGTTTAGCAAGAAACAAAATTCGGTGGCACTGTCTACGGCTGAGGCCGAATACATTGCAGCCGGAAGTTGTTGTGCTCAAATCTTGTGGATTAAGCAACAACTCGAAGATTTTAGAATCAAACTTAATGAAACACCAATAAAATGTGATAATACAAGTGCTATAAATCTATCTAAAAATCCAATACAACACTCAAGATCTAAACATATTGAGATAAGACATCATTTTATAAGAGAACATGTTCAAAACAAAAATATAATTCTTGAATATGTTTGCACTGAAAATCAATTAGCCGATATCTTTACAAAGGCCCTTAGTGAGGAAAGATTCTGTGAAATTAGGAGAAATCTAGGAATTCTAGATCCATTTATCTGAAATTTCTCAATTTCCAAAGAATAGATGTCAAAAACTCTTAGAGCTCAATTTTCAACATCTATCCTGGTTCCAAAAGCTCAGTTTTATCACTCTAAAAACTTATCATTGAGCAAAATTCTTTCTCCCAAAATTTTGAATTTTTTTGGAATTTATTTGCATTTTTCCTGATTTTCTGAACTTCATGAGTCGACCCCCATGAGTCGACTCAATGGCAAACTTGTTAATCCCACCAACTTCCATCGGGTTCATTGTTTTTAAAACGGGAAACCTTGTTTATGAGACGACTCATCTTCTCGTTGTCTTCCTTCCGAAAGCCGTCCTCTCCAAACTTCTGTTTTGCTCCAAATCCAAGGATTAATTTCGAGGCAATTCTCCCTCCTCCTCTCCACCAAAAATCGTCTCCTTGAAAAAGATTTTTCTGTGCTTTCTCGCAGTGATAGGCGCGGGTGGAACGTGCCCTAGAACTTCACCGTTCATTCAAAATCCACTTCTTTTCTCCACCAAAATTCTTCTTTACTCTTTTGTGATCCCTCCTCCACTGAATTCAAGTCTTCTTGTCTGCTACCTTATTGGATATGGCTCCAAAGATGAAACTTCCCCAAAGAAGAAAATCAATCCGAGAGCCTGAGGAAATTGTCCGAAAGAAAAGGCATGCTCAGTCTTCCACTGTTCCCAATCCAGTTTCAGTACCTGCTCAAGGTCCCTCTCAATCCTCCATAAGCCCCAGTGTAAATCTTCTTTCTGATAGAAAAGTAGAAACCGGGAAAAATATAGATTTTCGGTTCTTTGAGAAAGAAGGCTTTACTTTTGCAAGTAAGATCAAAAATCAAGGATGGGAACTTTATTGCTCTCTTAAGGAAGTCACCTATGTTGATCTAGTCAGAGAGTTCTACCAGAACCTAAATTATGGAAACGGGTCTGTGACTTCAACTGTAAAGGGGATTGACATCTGTTTGGATTCTAGGATATTGGGAGAGATACTTCAGTTGCCTAGTGAAGGATACTCATATATGGAACTCCCAATTAAAGAAGAAGGGATCAGAATTATCTTAGGAGAAGATTTTTCAGGAAGTTTAAACAAATTGGAAGCAAAGCTACTGTCCATTGAGATGAGGGTCCTGCATCAGATTGTGACAAAACTATTCTTTCCTAGGAGTGGTAGACATGACTTACTATCTGGCAGAGATGTATGTGTCATGTTTCATATCATCACTCAGACCCCCTTAAACCTCCCTACACTTATGATAGAGGCCATGAGAGAAACTTTGAACAGATCCAAGGCACACTTGCCTTATGGTATGGCCCTTACTAGAGTTTTTAGGAGGTTTGGAGTTAGCTGTGAGGGGGAGACACCTACCAAGCTCTCACATGTGGACACTTTCAACCAACACAGCCTACACCGAATGGGAATTACAAAGACTGTTGGTGGTTGGATCAAGGGCTCTGAAGAAAGAACTGAGGAGAGAGCTGAGGAAAGAGCTGAAGACAGAACTGAAGGCAGAGTAGAAGAAGAAGGTCCATCTTCTCCTGTACATGATTTCAGGGCAGCTTCACCAGATACCCAGTTCATTCATGATACTGAGGCTGGCCCTTCTGAGTTTACTAGGATGCCCACACCAGTGTATCAGCCAGAGAGCAGAGCACCTCATTCAGAGTTCAGACTGGCTGACGATCAGATCGAGCATATATCTCAGCGTGTGGCTTCTTTGTTGTCTAGCCAGTGGAGTAGTACTTCTTTTGCACCTGGAGCTACTTCTTCTGATCAGACCATTACTCCCCACATCTCCACTATATTTCAGATGATTTCAGATCAGTCCGTCAGGATACAGCAGCTTGAGGATACAGTCTGGAGACTTACTGGCAGAGTTCTTGACTTGCAGGGGCAAGTCCTTGCATTGGCCCATCCCCAGCCACAGGAGTCTACCATTGAGGTCACAGACCTCACTGCAGAGGCTGGCAGGCTCAGAGGAGCACTAGAAGGTGGATATGAGCTACTGAGGAAAGAGATCCGAGGATCAAATGAGCATGCTACCACCCAGTTCACTGCTCTACTTCAATCTGTTTCCAGAGCACTGAACGTACTTGATTCTATTAGACTCACCCTTTCTGTTCAGTCCCTAGCATCTCAGCGTTCTCAGCCACCCAGTTCATCTCGTTCTCTTGCTCGTGGCAGAGGCAGACGGGGTAGAGGACGCACTTCTGATCCATCATCTCCTCACCCTATATCTGATGACTCTGATCATTGACTTATCTAGATCTTAGGAGTTAGTATCTTGTTCTAGGATCTATACCTTGGGGCCATGTATTGACATTTAGATGGTTGAATTTTATGAAACAATTATGATATTAATGGAATCATCTTTTACCTATATTTCTACCTCTTTGTAATGATTATATTTTGGTTATATTTCAATCTCTGATACATCTATTGAAATATTATCTTCTCCTTGTTGTTGTTTGCTATTGATAATTGCTATATTAAGGGGGAGCAAACATCTGTGAAAAACTCTAAAGAGGAAGAAATTAAAGAATATTTTCAGAAAAGAAAAAGAAAGAGTTAACTATGTTTGATGATGTCAAAAAGGGGGAGAAATTAAAATTAAACAAAAATTGAAATTAGACAAAAAGCAAAACCCTAAATTATGAGAAAAAAGAAGAGAAATTAAATTAAAACAAATATTGAAGAAATTAAACAAATATTGGAGAAAAACAAGGATTGAAAGATTAAACAAAACTTTGAGAAATTTTGGTATCGAAATCTGGTATCAGACAGAGAAATTTGGTATCAGACAGAACTTTAATCCATCAAAAGCAAAATCATGAGTACAATGCAAATAAGTATTTTTTATATATATGCTCTGATATTCAAACTTGCTTTTGAAATTTTACTCACCTTGAGACATCAATAAGAAATTTGTTTTACTCTGATACATCCTACAATTTCTTTCAACTTGATCTGATACATGATAACATTTGATCCGATACAGTGTGAAGGTTTCTCTAAAATATTATAACATTTGCTCTGATACTGTATGAAATTTTCTCTGATACATTAAAAATTTTCTTGCTCTGATACATTATAAAATCTTTTCTGATATCATTGTAAAAATTATTTTTGCTCTGATACATAGAAAAAGTTATTTATCTTCTCTTGCTCTGAAATATCTTGAACTCAAAATGATCTAATACCCTTTTCAAATCTTTAAGAAAATGGACAAACTATTTTTGCATTTATATTACATGCCAAAAGAATCATACTCTTTTCAAGCATATACACCCATAATGGATTCTTTTGAAATTAATGCATTAACATAAATATTTTTGTTCATATGTTTTGTCATCATCAAAAAGGGGGAGATTGTTGCTCCTAGATTGATTTTGATGATTACAAAGCAGATTGAAGGGATACAAACAATTGAAAAAGTCCTTATGCTCTTCAAGGGCAAAATCATAATTTTGCTAAAATCCTGATTTGATAGTACCATTTGGTAGAACAAATGATTTGAAATCTATTGGTGAAAATTTCATTGTGTTTGGACTAATATTTTTGAAGTTATGAAGGTTTGAAGTGCATGAGTCGACTCATGAGTCAACTCATGGCATTATGAGCTGAATGGCACGCAAAAAAAAATTCCCATGGCACGCTGGATTTTTGACTTGGCACGACCTGTGAGTCGACTCATGAGTCGACCCACAAGGCATGAGTCGACTCATGAGTCGACCTCTGCTGATTTGAGCCGAAAAATCCAGAAATCAGATCTTCTGGTCTGTTGCAACAGAAGTCGACTCATGAGTCGACTCCTGAAGCATGAGTCGACTCATGAGTCGACCCCTGCGATGGGAAATGTCAGCAACGGCTATTTTTTTGCCCGTTTTAATTGCCATTTATGCTTCCTAAAAATCCTCTAACGGCTCTTTATCTGCCTAAATTGTTTTCTCTTGCTTCTAATGCTACAAAATGCTTTAAATGATGAAAGAAATTGCAGATTAAATAGCGGATCAAACGTGAAATCAAATGTGAAGAAAAAAAAGAAGAAAAAGAGAAGAACAAAAGAGAGGATCCGAAATTTGCAAGAAAAAGCCTGAGATCAACGAAATATCCATAGAAAAAGAGAGAGGATCCACAATATACCAGAGAGATTGTGAAAGAGAAAAGGAAGATCTTTTAAGGAGAGAATTCTTCACGCCTATCATTTCAACCTTGATCTAGAGATCGTTCAAAGCTTTCAAGAGATCTTCAATCAACAATCAACCTCTTCTCAAGCGTTCAACCGTTCATTCATCTTGAGAAAATCTGAAAAAGGGGTTCTTCATTTGAGTAAAGCTTTTATTGTTATATTTGCTCATTTAAGGAGCTGTTTTTGTATTCATCTGTGCTCTAAATATTCTTACTCTTTGTGAGTTTTTGCTCTTGTTTTTGGAGGATTTCCAAAACAAGGAAAGGTTGATCCGAACCTGAAATCGGAGTGTTTTGGGTTTGCTTGTACCCGGGAAACAAGTGTTCTAGCTTGGGATAGCTAGGGTCGGAGTTTCCGACGTCTTGTATTCTAGCTTGGGATAGCTAGTGTCGGAGTTTCCGACGTTTTGTATTCGGGTTGAATACAAAGGATAGTGGATTAAAATTCTCAAGTGGGATCTTGGGGAGTGGATGTAGGTGCAAGGTTAGCACCGAACCACTATAAATCCTTGTGTTTGTGGTGTGCTTTATCGCTTTATCTTATTTCTTTATTATATCCTTGCAATACTGCTTTAGTTAACTAATATTGATTTAAAGCCATTGTTTTGTTCTTCATAAGTTATCTGTTGGGCTTAAAATTTTTAGAAACCCAATTCACCCCCCCTCTTGGGTTGCATAGCTGGGCAACAGGAGTCCTAATTTCCATGGGTTTCACCGGAGAAGAAGACTCCTACCGGGAGTCTTCTTCCCGGTTGCTCTGTTTTGTTTTGTTTTTTTTTTATTTTTTATTTTGGGCTATAACATTCTTCACCCTTAAAAAGAAATTTCGTCCTCGAAATTTTTCATACCTGTCATCATTGTATTGGAAGCCTGTGGATTCTGTTGAGTAAGCGCATAAACTCTTCCCTGGGTTTTAGAAATCTTTTCGCCATCCTTATGTTGTCCTTCATGAGTTCTTTTGCCAGCTTGATTTTCAGTATTTAGCGGGCAGCTAGCAATTTTATGATCTTTCTGACCACATTTGAAACAAGCACCGGTATTCCAATAGCAATCTTTGTCTGCATGATTTTTGCCACATCTGGAGCACGGCTCACCATCAATCTGTTGAGTCTTATTGTCTACTGTTCCCTTAGCTGATCTTTTGATGTTTTTATTATTCTGCCCTTGGGTATCATTTGATTGTGTTCTCTTTCTTTGCCTTCTTTCCTTTTCCATGCGTTCTTCATTGACTTCCCTTTCAATTATCAGTGCTTTGTTTACCACATCTGCATAAGTTGTCAATTCATAAGGAACCACTTGTTTTCGAATCTCAGTTTTCAGTCCCATCTCAAACTTGTGAACACGTTCTTGCTCACCATCCACTAATCTCGGAGCAAATTTTGCTAACTCTGTAAATTTTGCTTCATATTCAGTCACACTCATACCCTTTTGCTTCAAATAAATAAACTCTTGCTCTTTCTGGATCTTTATACTCCGAGGAAAATACTGATCATAGAATGCAATCCGAAATCTTTCCCAAGTAAGTATTTCGCCGTCTTGTTCATGCTTGCGCTGTAGTCGCTGACACCAGTTGTATGCTTCTCCTTGTAGTAAATAAGCTGCATATCGAATCTTTTCTTCATCGAGACACTCTTGGACAGCGAAGGCCTTCTCCATCTCCATTATCCAGTTGTCAGCCTCCAAAGGTTCAGTAGTCCCCTTGAAAGCTGGAGGAGCAAGCTTTTTAAATTCTGAAATGTTGTTCCGTTGTACTGGTTGCTCTCCATGTTGTGGTGGTAGATGCTGATGTTGTTGTATATTTCGTTGTATCTGCTGTTGTTCAAACATTTGCTGCTGCATTTGTTGTTGCGCTTGTACCATCCTGATTAGGGTCTGCATTAATTGAGCCATATCTGGTTCTTGACGTGCTCTCGAAGCACTCCCATTAGGATCTACGACTCCCTCCTCCTGAGGGGTGCCACTGGTCAGATGGGGAGTGCTACCATCCCGTGGTTGTGATGTCTCTCTTGCAATTCCTTGAGTAGTTCTTGTTATTCTACGGGGAGGCATGGTAACCTTGTGGTAGTAAAACCTTATTAGATTCATTGATCTATTTGTTAGGATGGGTTTATTATGATGCTCATACTCTAACGTCCCAATATTCCTAATGTCTACCCACCTACACTCATATATGTTAAATTCTATGTGTCATAATTTATCCACTTATGCTCTGATACCATATTAATTGTCACGCCCCCGACCCGAGATTGCGAATCGAGGGTCGCGGCAACCGCCGCATCTTATGAAGAACTCTCTCCATAAGCATGCAAGGCATCTCATCACGATATCAATGCATCGCAGCGGAATAAATTCAAATAATTATTGTTCACTGTAATTCAAGTAATTAAATCAAATGTCTTACATCCAATAAAATTTTTGCTAACAATAAAACATTAAAGACAATAGATCTAAGTTCAATGAAGTGACAATGCTAAATCTCGCCTCTAAAAGCTCTGTCCCAATATTTCTTCCCACGCTCGAAATTAATTATCTGAATTTGAAAAATAGAAAGAAAAGTAATGAGCTAGACAGCCCAGTAAGTAACAAGTATCTCTACCAGATATTCAGATATTACTTAATTTTCAAGAACAATGCTGCAAATAACATAAAAATATATTTAATGCTGATTTAATGCAAATCCAATAATTTCAAATATTTACATATAATAAATCTGATTCGATTCAAAACACTCGAAACTCAACAGCCTCGACTATGACCAACGTTTAACCCCCATTGGCGGGGTCCACATAATACCAGCGCACAACCCCCACTGGCAGGGTCCAGAAATACCAGCGCACAATCCCCACTGGCAGGGTCCACAAATACCAGCGCACAACCCCCACTGGCAGGGTCTACAAATACCAACGTATAATCCCCATTGGCGGGGCCCACTGAAACATAGTTAGGCTGAGAGCATAAATCCGATCTATATCAAAACACTTAGTACCACAATATATATCATAATCTTTCACTAAACATGTGCATAAATCGATATACCATAACATTTCAAAAGCACTTTTCTTTCAAAACATAATTCCATAAATCATGCATAATTTCAGAGAATAATTATTTATTTTCAGAATAAATATGGAATATCTCGAGAAGATGATTCATTACTTACCTTTCACGGAGCACTGAACGAATAAATCGACTAACTTCTAGGAGATTCTTCCGTGCCTATTATCCAAAATTATATTTTTACATTAATTTAATTCAAAATTAAATCTAACAAATCTCAAAATTAAAATCTCGCTTAAAATCAGACTCGTCTCTAAACTCGATCAGAATCTTCAGATGAAGCCTTCCACTACGCTAATCTTAGAAGGATAACTTTAGAGAGAGAGAAATCCATCAAGAGAGAGAAACAAGCTAGAGAGAGAAAATTTTAGAGAGAGAAAGTAGAGAGAGAAAGTCCAAATCCAGAGAGAGAAAATCATGGTTCAGTCTGAAAGAAGAGAGAGAAGAGACAGAAGAGAGAGAAACTCTCTCTCTCATCAATTTCAATTTTTTATTTATTTATTTATTTATTTATTTACTTACTTATATATATATATACATATATATATATATATATTTATTTATTTTTTTTATTATTATCTTTTTTTTCTTCTTTTTCTTCTTTTTTTTTTTCTTTCCTTTTCTTTTTTTTTTCTTTTTCTTTTTCTTCTTTTTCTTCTTTTCTTTTTCTTTTTCTTTTCTTTTTCTTCTTCTTCTTCTTCTTCTTCTTTTTCCTTGGTTCCTTCCAGGCCGAACAGGGGACGGTGGGGGTTCTCCGGCCTTGACCGGCCGTTCGGGCCACGACCGCCGCGGCGGAGGCCGGCGGCCGACGGGAATCACTCCCCCGATCACGGAGGAGGGTGGCCGACGATCAATTCCGATCGCCGGCGCCGGAAACTTCAAGGAAAAGAGACCCAAAAACAGAGGTCCCTTTCCCGACCGAAAATCGGCGACTTTTGTCGCCGGCAGCCGCGCACAATTGCACGGGGAGGAAGAAGAAGAAAGAGGAGAAGAAGAGGGGAAACTTACCTTAACCTCCGGTGACCTCGCCGGTGAGAAAACACAACGAGAACCTGAACGATATCCGCGGCTTCGATTTGAGAAAAACGGAGAGAAAGAGAGAGGGAGGAGGTCGATCTTCAGTCTCAAGGGGAAGGGGTCTTCTTATAGAGAACCCTAGGACTCCGAGGGGTCCTAGGAGTCCTAATTTCCATGGGTTTCACCGGAGAAGAAGACTCCTACCGGGAGTCTTCTTCCCGGTTGCTCTGTTTTATTTTTATTTTTTTTTTTTTATTTTGGGCTATAACATTTTCAAAAGAAGCACTTTGAAGAAACTAAGCAATGATACATGCACTAAATTCTGCATCAACTGCATGCTCATGAGATGTTACCCCTGCATGTTTGTATACTAGTGCATTAAAATTAGACAGTGGCTTGCCTGCTAAAATTACATGTGTTTGGCTCATAAATATCAGATTTAGGCCTCAAAAACAATATCAGCCTTCGTTGAGTAGGAGGATCTAAATTATACAGCTTTTTGAATTTGAAATTAACAAGCACTTTTCTGCGCATTAGATGTCTTGGTTTTAAATCCTATGGAGATGCTCTTAAGAGTTTATATTTTTGCTATTTGGCTTTCTTTCTTCCTAGATGTGGCATTTACATACAGCAAGAAATCCCAACAAAAATATTTTTCAGAAATTATGTTTTTAAATCACAATCAAACCAGTACACCATGAATCTCCATTGAGCACACACTAAAAGATCCCCTTGATTCAACAACAGCCGGTCCCTAAAAGATCCCCTTTCTGTAACACTCTAGATCAAAATTAATTGAAAAAAAATCACCAAAAACAATAATTTCATCTCCATTTCCAAAAGGCAAACTCGATTAATACCAGAAATAATGAAGAACCAGTAGGAATCCCAGTAATAGCCAAAATCCAAGAAAAAACCCAGGAAAAAAAAAATCAGATGGAAACCACTTTATCTTCTAAGCTCAAAACCTCGCAATGTCCACCAACTCTGTTTCCCCTTCATTGATCCTTCATAAACCACAAAATCACAAATTAAAAAAGAAAATAGTATGAAACAATGGAAAAAGCCTCCAGAATTGGAGCAAAAACTCATTGGATATCAACCAAAGATAACAAAGAATAAATAAAATGAACAAATCTCCATTGGATTACGCTCGATCGACGGCAGAGGTGCTCCTCTACGCTCGGGAGAGGAAGAGGAGGGGAGAAGCCGACGGAGATGAAGCAGCTTAATCCCGGCGGATTCAGGTAGCGGAACACCCGATGGGGGAGGTGGGGGGCAGTGGATGACACTCGGTAGTGGAGGACACGGGTTGAGAAACTTAGGACACTAGGAAGAGGATGGACGGACGAAGAGGAGATCTAGGACACGGCGAAATAGGTGAAACGGGAAATGGGTTTGCCAACGAGATAGGCGTCATCTTGAAATCCCGTTACAGCCATTTCAAATTATTAGGCAGGCTGACGGAAGGTTTCAAATTTACCGACGTTTTAAACAAGCATCGGCAATCATTTTATTATGATGTTTATATTTAATTAATTTATGCAACTCCTATGATTTTAATATATATCTATTTTTTATTTTATCTTTTCTAATTTTACCGCATACCTCATCTTTAACATTTTTATTTTTGCTATATTCACATTATTTATCATTCGACACTCTATTTTATCCTTTCTAATTTTACCACATACCTCATCTTTAACATTTTTATTTTTGCTATATTCACATTATTTATCATTCGACACTCTCATCGTGTAACATAGCAAGCCTTATATGAAAAATATGGGACTGGCAAATTAATATAAGACTCGGATGTATCACATCCCAATTTGCAAAATTCAATTGGTGAATCCCATTTTTTAAAGAAACAAAAATTTTCAACTAGTAACTTTTCAAAAAGCATATAAAGAAATTAGTTGAAAGCACCGTCTTCTTATCTGCTATGTGGATCAGAAAAAAAAAATCACCCATCATTTATTTGTCACATGTGAATGCTCTTCAAAAATATGGAAGCAGATACAGCATAAGCTGAGGATTAATGTGATACCAAAAGCCATCCAAGAGTTATGGTTAGAATGGAGAAGAAAGCTACCCAAGTACATCAACAAACAAGCATGGGCGCTCAAATGACATTTTGTTCGATGAAGCCTAAGAGAAGATGAGGATTGAAGTAGATCGAATAAGAAAAGTTGATTTCCCCCATATCTAGGGAGTTGGTACCTGAAGAAGGCATGATCATGCTTCTTATGATAGTAGGCTAGGAGCCTCGCCAAGTAAAAGTAATGCCAACTTTCTAGTTATGAAGGTCCCATCTGATTATATTGCTATTTAGGCTTACCTAGGTTGAACACCAAAGCAATTTTCTCCGCTTACCATCTTTCGATGTGTTTACCTACTAAGCATATTGTTAGAGATGTCAAATCTGATCAAATCATGGTTCAATAGTGCTATTTGGCCACCATCATGGAAAATTGAAGTCTATAAAAATGTGGCTAGTTGAGGACCTGCATATGCAAGATGAGCTCAAGGAGCAAAAAGAAAAACCTATGGAAGATCTCGTCCCAGTTTGACTGTATGAAGAAGATGATGATGATTGAATTGCTCAGGTTGAAGCTCTCCTGGATGAGGGGACTAAAGCTCTCCTCAACTTTCTTCGAGCCAATACTAATATATTCACTTGATCTATTACAAATATGCTAGGTATAGATCTATCTATTATAGTCTATAAGTTGAATATAGATTCAAGCTGCAAACCTATCCAGTAAAAGAAAAGGGACTTTGTCCGCAAGTGTCAATAAGTAATTAATAAAGAGATGGATAAACTTCTTTAGATCAACTTCATTAGATAGGTGTGTGGAAAAATTCAGTGCAGGGGTAAAATGGTAATTTTAAATTTTTTTCAAAATTATGATTTTACAGCATAAAAATATTAATTAATCTAATTAATTAACATGAATTTATCCTACACTAGGATCTAAATATGATATATAGCATGTATTTATTTAAATTTAAAATTTAAATTCGAACAGTAAACACTTTACTGTAATATGTTCAGAACACAATACCTTTGTGCGGGTAGTAGATCGCCGCAATCTGATCACCGTCGGGAGAGTCTGATCATCGCGATGCAGCCACACAGTGTGTCTGACCTCTGTGGATCGTCCACACGAAGCTCCCGATCTGATCGACTCCTCACGAGTGCTAGCTCGTTGTAGAGCCCTTTTGACGGTGGATGCTGATCGAACTCCTTCGATCGATGTCTGTCGATTCTTTAGATGCTCCGGATCGTCAACAGACATGCTTGAGAGAATGTTGAAGATCTTCTTGAGATTTTGTGGGCTCACGACACTCGTAGCTCACTTTCTCACTTTCTGAACCCCAGGTTAAAACTCTAGGGAATTCACCGGAAACCTTGCACCCACTTTTCTTTCTTTTCTTTCTTTTTCTCTTGGAAGAATATGGACTTTCTTCTCACGCACAAGACTTCTCATGCCCTAGAATTTTTCTTCAAAAATCTTCTTCTTGCATGCCCCACTCTTCTCCTCCTTTTATAACAACGTCAAACGTCTTATCCAAAAGAAAGGATAAAGATGAGTAATTGCACATTTGAATTTAAATCAAATTTTGAATTCAAATGGATACCAACTCATCCCTTATCCATTAAAGGCGTGAGGCGTGTCTTAAATTGTGCATGGAGTGATTTCATGAGAAATTTTTTCTCATGTAATAAATAGGGCGTAAAAAAAGGGATAAGGTACAAAGATTGATTGCCCATTCAAATTCAAACTTTATTTTGAATTTGAATGGCCAACCAATCATTCTTATCCATCCATTTGGCACATTAAAGTGGGGCGTGGAGAGGGCTTGGCATGAGAAAAAAATTCATGAGAAGTTCCTTCTCATGAATCCAAATGGGTGCAATGGAAGTAAGGTGGCGCATGGAGATTGGGTCAAGATGGTTTAATTATTTAAACCAACCTAATTGAACCAAATAAGTTAGGTCCAATTAGACTAATTTAAACTCAACTTAATTAAGCTTAATTAGGCTCAATAAAATCCTAATCAAATTAGAAATTGACTAAGCCCAACCCCTGATCAAATCAGGGACCAAACTATCTCGATGATTAGGTCAACTCTTAACCTAATCGGGTCAAACCCAACTGAATCCAATTCAATTGGACTTGATCTCAAAATAATTACTCAATCAAATTGAGTTAATTAGCGATCAAATCACTAATTAAATCTCTCATAAATATTGAGTCCAAATCTGATGGGCAATCAGTCATCAGAATTCATCGATATGTAATCCTGATCGAAAAATCCCAACCAGTGGGACTCTTGACCCCGGTACCCATAATGTGTGGAACTCGTGATCAGAGAATCCTGATTCTCGATCACTGAGTCCCAAATATGTAAGATTCTATATCAGCCATCAGATCAGATAGGAACCTCTAATGTGTGTGACCTCGCAGGTTCGAACCTAAGCCGGTAGCACAGGAACCAATTCCTGTACTAATCGAAGTGACCATCTAGCAATGGTATCCGATGATCGGATAGGTTGAATGGTCGCAATTGTAACACTCAGAACCTACGTGAATATGGTTACTGTATAATTCATCCTTTTGACCTCTGTGTTTAGGATGACACAGGGTTAAACTGTCAACCCTGATCAGATCATCCGAATCGTGCCCAACTCAAACAGTCCTGTGACTCCTCACAAGGACTACCCTGGCCAAGGTTTTGCTAAATTGAAATACGACTGTACTCAGCTCCTAAACTGGAGTGGTCAATCCCATCTTCACACACGCACCGACAAGTCAAGTACTTGACGACACGTAGCAGCCTTCCGTCACTGAATTAAAAATTCAAGTAGTCCAGTGTCTAAGTGCAGTGAGTTGCTTGCAAGTCACCTTGGCGGTCTCAGGTTAGAGGGATATTTATACCCATATTCCATCGGAGCAAATTTTGACAGCAGAAATAGCTCCAGAGTCGGTCACGTTCAGTACAGATGTACCCTTACATCTCACCTGTATGCCATACCAGTGTCTCCACACTCATTGGTTAAGAGGACAACCAACCTATATGGCACACAACGATCTATGCTTGATAAACATTGTCATCCTTGGTAACAACGTATCATTTGGTTGCGAACAAATTTAAGGACTAAACGATAAATCCTCCTTTGTCGAGTCTAAATAGTCCTAAGGACTTCACCACAATATAGGAGTTCATTAGAAGATGAAATATTTTATGATGAAAAATACCAAAATAATTTTTATTAATTCATAATTCATGTACAAATACAAAAATGAGCACAACCGTCAACAGGCTGACGATTGGCTTTGGGACACTATTCCCAACAATCTCCCACTTGGCCGAAAGCCAATCGATGCAGTATCTAATACCCATCTTCGACTTGTAGTTATCGAACTCCTTCACCGCAATGGCTTTAGTGAATGGGTCAGCCAGGTTCTACTTTTCGTCGATCTTCTGAAGATCGACGTCACCTCGATCCACAATTTCTTGGATGAGATGGTAGCGGTGCAGAATATGCTTCATCCGCTGGTGTGCCTTTGGTTCATTCGCTTGAGCAATGGCTCCAGAGCTGTCACAGTATAGCAGAACTGGACCAACAAGGGAGGGTGCTACTTCGAGCTCGGTGATGAATTTTCTCAGCCACACCGCTTCTTTGGTAGCATCTGAAACAGTGACATACTCTGCCTCGCAAATTGAATCAGCCACTGTGTGCTGCTTGGAACTTTTCTAGCAGATAGCCCCACCATTAAGGGTAAAAATAAATCCCGACACACTTTTGCTGTCATCATGATCAGACTGGAAACTAGAGTCTGTAAACCCTATAAGTCTCAAGTCCGATTCACCATAAACAAGCCACTGGTCCTTAGTATTTCTTAAATACTTCAGGATGGTTTTAACAACCTTCTAGCGATTCTCCCCTGGATCAGATTGGTATCTACTCACTACCCCTAGTGAGTATGCCATATCTGGTCGTGTACATATCATGGCGTACATGATAGATCCCACTGTCGAAGCATATGAAATCCTACCCATACGCTCTTTCTCTTGAAGTGTTGTCGGATAATCTCTCTTCGAGAGAGAAATTTCATGGCCTATCGGAAGATAGCCTTTTTTAAAATTCTCCATGCTGAACCTCTTCAGCATAGTATCAATGTACGTAGACTGAGATAAACCAAGCAACTTTTTAGATCTATCCCTATAGATCCTCATCCCTAGGATGTAGGAAGCTTCTCCCAGATCCTTCATGGAGAACTGTGATGACAATCAAATCTTTATTCCCTATAATGCAGGGACATCATTCCCGATTAAGAGAATATCATCCACATACAATACAAGAAATACTACTACTGGACCATTAGCCCACTTATAAATGCATGGCTCTTCTCCGTTCTTAATGAAACCATACGTCTTGATCGTCTTATCAAAACGTATGTTCCAACTCCGTGATGCCTGCTTAAGTCCATAAATGGACCTCTATAGCCTGCACACCTTAGACCCATCTGTGGATGTGAATCCTTCAGGTTGTATCATATATACCTCTTCATCCAGCTCTCTGTTTAGGAAAGCTGTCTTCACATCCATCTGTTAGATTTTATAGTCCAGATAGGCAGCTATCGCAAGCATAATCCGAATGGATTTGAGCATTGCCATAGGAGAAAACATCTCGTCATAGTCTATACCATAACGTTGACGATATCCCTTGGCAACCAGACAAGCTTTATAGGTTTCCACCTTTCCATCTGCACCTCTCTTCCTCTTGAAGACCCACTTACACCCTATGGGTTTTACTCCTTCAGATGGGTCAACCAATGTCCACACATCGTTGACCTTCATGGACTCCATTTTGGATTTCATGGCCTCCAGCCATTTCTCAGAGTCGGATCTCTGCATTACATCCATGTAGATGATCGGATCCTCATCGTTTTCATCAAGTTCAATATGATTGCCGTTTCGGACCAAGAGACCATAGTATCTGTTCGATTGACATGGTACTCTACCAGATCGCCTTAAGGGTGCTTGAACAATGGGCTCCGGATCTAATCTAACCAAATCCGATTCAGGTTCAGCAACTTGTGTCAGTTTTTCCACCCGTCGAACTTCATCAAGTTCGACCTTAAAGGCAACAGTCCCTTCACCAAGGAACTCCTTTTCCAAAAAGATTGCCTTAAGGCTGACAAACACTTTTTGCTCATCAGCTAGGTAGAAGTAATACCCTTTGGTCTTTTTTGGGTACCCTATAAAATTACACTTGTCTGACCTAGGTCCAAGCTTGTCCGTAATTAAACGTTTAACATAAGTCGGACACCGTCAAACCCTAAGGTGCGAGAGTACTGGCTTACGTCCTATCCATATCTCATATGGTGTTTTGGTTACAGACTTACTCGGAACTCTATTTAGAAGGTAACAAGTCGATTCGAGCACATATCCCCAGAGGGAGATCGGCAGACTAGCAAACCCCATCATGGATCGAACCATGTCCAACAAGGTCTGATTCCTCCTTTTAGATACACCATTATATTGTGGTGTTCCAGGAGGAGTCCACTGAGAGAGAATCCCATTCTCTCCAAGATATGTCAGAAAATTATTGGAAAGGTATTCACCTCTTCGATTAAATCGAAGAGTTTTAATACACTTTCCAGTTTGTTTTTCTACCTTATTTCAAAATAGTTTGAACATTTCAAATGACTTCGATTTATGCTTCATTAAATAGACATACCCATACCTCGATAGATCGTCTGTGAAGGTTATGAAGTAGAAATATCCACCTCTTGCACTTGAGCTCATGGATCCACATACATCAGAATGTACCAAACCCAAGAGTTCACAGGCTCGCTCACCTTTTCCAGTAAAAGGTGATTTGGTCATTTTACCAAGAAGACAGGACTCACAGGTTGGAAGTGATTCACAATCACCTACTTCAAAAATTTCTTCTTGAGCCAACCTGTTTATCCTATTCTTATTGATATGACCTAGCCTACAGTGCCAAAGGTAGACTTCTGACACATTATCTATTCTAGGGCGTTTACTGGAGGTTTGAACCACATTAATAGGTTGTGATAGAAAGTAAATTCCATTATTAAGTTGTCCAACAAACATTGTAACACCATTCAAAATGATATTGCAAACGTTTCTTTTTATTAAAAATTGATAACCGTTCATGGCCAAAAGGCCTACAGAAATAATATTTAATAAAAAACTTGGACAATAGTGACATTCACTCAGAATTATGTTTCGAGAATTGATTACAAGGTTCATGATTTCTAATGCTAGAACTGGAACTTTGCTTCCATCTCCAACATTCAGGAATCTCTTGCCTTCATCAAATCTCCTACTGACCTGCAGACCATGCATTGAATTACAAATATGATAAGGGCTTCCGGTATCCAATACCCAGGCAGTAGTATCACAAATGAAAAAGTTGCAAGGTGTTATCATATAAGTACCTTGCTTCTTCTTCGGCCTGTTCGGATCCAGGGAAGCAATGTATAGAGGATAGTTCCTCTTCCAATGCCCCTGCTTCTTGCAAAAGAAGCACTCTACCTGGCTCTGGTCGGGCTTGCGCTTCTTGGTCTGACCCTGTGCAGACGTTCCAGCATGCGGTTGCACCTTCTTCTTCTTTTTCTTATTCTTCTTCTCTTTCTTAAAGGGTTGACGATCAGAAGAAGACCCTCCCACAACATTCACCGACTCCTTATGGAGCTGGTGGTCCTTCTCAAAGTTCTGCAGCAACCCCAACAAGCCATGGTAGTTCACTGCAGGCTTTGTCATTCAAAAATGAGTAAGAAAGGGGAGGAAGGACTTGGGCAATGAATTAAGGATCGCATCCTTACTGAGCTGCTCGTGCAGGGGAAAGTCCAATTTACTTAGGTGCTCAATCATTTCGATCATATACAGTACATGATCGGTGACTGAGGCCCCATCCCTCATCCGAGCATTGAAAATGGCACAACTAGTTATGTGCCTTTCAACATTGTCAGGTGTGCCAAAGTAGTCGTTCAACATTTGAAGCATCTCCTGAGGTTGGGTGTTCTCGAACCTGCGGCTGAACTCATCATTCATTGCCGCCAGCATAATGCACCGAACGGTGGTGCGGTCATTGAGCCACTTCTGGTAAGTATCTCAGACCGTCTCTCTAGCATTCGGGGCTGGCTCTTCAAGTGCTGGATCCGTTACTATATAAAGGATCCGCTCATGCTCAAGGATGATTTTTAATTTTTGATACCAGCTATCGAAATTAGGTCCCATGAGCTTGTCATTATCTAATAATGACCGGAGCGACAGGGTAGTGGCCATAGCTACATAAAGAAAAACTAGACCTCTATTAATACATAAATTATTAATACTAAAGACTTGGACTTTAGTCTAAAGTTTCTCCCAATATTTTTACGAATTGGTAGCCTCAACCTCCAATTCGAGGAATTACTTTAATTTTTTAGTGGGTACTAGAATCCACACAGACTACACACGAGCCCAACTTTGGTTGGTCAACCCATGTGCATCTATGGGTAGGTTCATAACCAGTTGTTTCTCTAAACAACTTCTAGTAATTGACTTTGCCCCAGAACCTAATCAGTAGGCTTTGGCCTCCACTGAAAAGATCTGGTTAGGTCCAACCATTAACATGATTTGATTTGGTGAATTGGATCAATAAATGATCAGGCCCGACTTTGGCCGGCCAACCTGACCACCATCAGAAATACTCAAACCAAATTATCATATTATGAATGATAATTTCATTAGTCAATAAGCACCAGGCCTTTGGGCCTTCAATGATTATTAAACTAATGGACTCATTATCACTCACTTAATGGGAGGCTATGACTTAGTTATCAATATAACTTAATTATTTTTAGGAACCTAATAATTTTTAAGAATTTTATTAAAGGATAGATGAGAAGAAAATATCCAACCAATTTCAATCCTTCCACTGACTTCACCAAGTCAAATTAAAAAAGATTAATTTAAAGCTGGCATTAGGAGTACCTAAATCAGTTAAACTGATTTACCTAATGACATGGGTGAGCCCTAATCATCAAGTGATCTAATCAAAATCTAATTCACCAGGTTGGCTAGGTAAGTGAGATCAGTGGTGGGGATAAGCCATTAACTTGTCAGAGATCGAATCACTGCGAGTAGCTCCCGCTTAAAAACCACTGGTCAAAATGCCAAACTTACCTTAGACACCAATTGGTTCATTAGTTTTAATTTGATCAACTTATTAAATAGGGTTCCACCGCATAGCCATGAATTAAGTCCATCTTGGTCTAGTTAAAGACATGGACCCATTCAACTACAACTATTGGAGTTGAGTCTAGAGTATCCTTGACCTAATCTAATTCAACTTTTGATTAGATTTGATCAATTACTCTAATGTAGTCTATTTCTTTAAGCTAACCTTAGGTCAAACCCAATTATGGACCTAATCCATCTAACCCATTGACCCACAAGTTTATGCAATTGTCTTAGGTCTTAATTCATAATTCTAGACCTACTAGACAACACTTAATTCTTTTAATTAAGTATTTGGACGATGGGTCAGGGTTTGGCATTTCAAAAATAATTTTCAAATTTGAAAGGTTTTATTTTCTGTTCACCAAATATGTTGACTCATTTCACAAATAGATCAGCACATTTCATAAATAGCAATCCTATTGCTAATTACATAACAGAAAATAACTCAATCAAAATAAATCATGAATATTCCTTTAGATCTAATCTAACACATTCATGATAAATTTCATAATTGAACCTTTACAATTAATTTCTTTCGCTGCTTCATCTGCATGGGATATAATTGTAGCGGCACCCCTATCACCATAGGAGATCCCATCGAATGGGAGGAGAGGGCCTTTAAACCCTACTTTTCTCCTATGACCGGACGGCCATGGCAACCAACCCAATTCGATTACTTGCTACTTGGATCAAGTATATCTAAATATATCAATTTTAAATTTTAAATTTTAAATTTTAAATTTTAAATTTTAAATTTTAAATTTTAAATTTCAAACAAATTTCAAATTTTAAATTTTTTGAATTTCAAATTTTGAATTTTAAATTTTGAATTTCAAATTTAAAATTTCACCCAAATTTCAAATTTTGAATTTCAAATTTTTAAATTTTGAATTTTGAATTTTAAATTTCAAAATTCAAATTTTGAATTTCAAATTTTATTTTTGAATTTTGAATTTCGAACAACTTTCAAAATTCAAATTTTAAATTTTGAATTTCAAATTTTAAATTTAAACTTTTAGATTATAACTTAATCTACGCATGCAAATATATATATCATATCTAAGAACCCGCTCTGATACCATTTGTGAAAAAATTCAGTGCAGGGGTAAAATGGTAATTTTAATTTTTTTTCAAAATTATGATTTTATAGTAAAAAATATTAATTAATCTAATTAATTAACATAAATTTACCCTACACTAGGATCTAAATATGATATATAGCATACATTTATTTAAATTTAAAATTTAAATTCGAATAGTAAACACTTTACTGTAATGTGTTCAGAACACAATACTTTTGTGCGGATAGTAGATCGCCGCAATCTGATTACCGTCGGGAGAGTCTGATCATCGTGATGCAGTCACACAGTATATCTGGCCTCTGCGGATTATCCACACGAAGCTCTCGATCTGATCGACTCCTCACGAGTGCTAGCTCATTGTAGAGCCCTTTTGACGGTGGATGCTGATCGAACTCCTTCGATCGATGTCTGTCGATTCTTTGGATGCTCTGAATCATCAACAGATGTGCTTGAGAGGATGTTAAAGATCTCCTTGAGATTTTGTGGGCTCACGACACTCGTAGCTCACTTCTCACTTTCTGAACCCCAGGTTAAAACTCTAGAGAATTCACCGAAAACCTTGCACCCACTTTTTTTTCTTTTCTTTCTTTTTCTCTTGAAAGGATATGGACTTTCTTCTCACTCACAAGACTTCTCATGCCCTAGAATTTTTCTTCAAAAATCTTCTTCTTGCACGCTCCACTATTCTCCTCCTTTTATAACAACGTCAAACGTCTTATCCAAAAGAAAGGATAAAGATGAGTAATTGCACATTTGAATTCAAATCAAATTTTGAATTCAAATGGACACCAACTCATCCCTTATCCATTAAAGGTGTGAGGCGTGGCTTAAATTATGCATGGAGTGATTTCATGAGAAAGTTTTTCTCATGTAATAAATAGGGTGTAAAAAAAGGGATAAGGTGCAAAGATTGATTGCCCATTCAAATTCAAACTTTATTTTAAATTTGAATGGCCAACCAATCATCCTTATCCATCCATTTGGCACATTAAAGTGGGGCATGGAGAGGACTTGGTGTGAGGAAAAAATTCATGAGAAGTTCCTTCTCATGAATCCAAATGGGTGCAATGGAAGTGAGGTGGCGCATGAAGATTGGGTCAAGATGGTTTAATTATTTAAACCAACCTAATTGAACCAAATAAGTTAGGTCCAATTAGACTAATTTAAACCCAACTTAATTAAGCTTAATTAGGCTCAATAAAATCCTAATCAAATCAGAAATTGACTAAGCCCAACTCCTGATCAAATCAGGGACCAAACTATCTCGATGATTAGGTCAACTCTTAACCTAATCGGGTCAAACCCAACTGAATCCAATTCAATTGGACTTGATCCCAAAATAATTACTCAATCAAATTGAGTTAATTAGTGATCAAATCACTAATTAAACCTCTCATAAGTATTGAGTCCAAATCCGATGGGCAATCAGGCATCAGAATTCATCGATATGTAACCTTGATCGAAAAATCCCAACCAGTGGGACTCTTGACCCCGGTACCCATAATGTGTGGAACTTATGATCAGAGAATCCTGATTCTCGATCACTGAGTCTCAAACGTGTAGGATTCTACATCAGCCATCAGATCAGATAGGAACCTTTAATGTGTGTGACCTCGCAGGTTCGAACCTAAGCCGGTAGCATAGGAACCAGGAATCGAACCTAAGTCGGTAGCACAGGAACCAATTCCTGTACTAATCAAAGTGACCATCTAGCAATGGTATCCGACGATCAGATAGGTTGAATGATCGTAATTGTAACACTCAGAACCTACGTGAATATGGTTACTGTATAATTTATCCTTTTGACCTCTGTATTTAGGATGACTCAGGGTTAAACTGTCAACCTTGATCAGATCATCCGAATCGTGCTCAACTCAAATAGTCCTGTGACTCCTCACAAGGACTACCCTGACCAAGGTTTTGCTAAATTAAAATATGACTGTACACAGCTCCTAAACTGAAGTGGTCAATCCCATCTTCACACACGCACCGACAAGTCAAGTACTTGACTACACCCAGCAGCCTTCCGTCACTGAATTAAAAATTCAGTTAGTCCAGTGTCTAAGTGCAGTGAGTTGCTTGCAAGTCTCTGTGGCGGTCTCAGGTCGGAGGGAAATTTATACCCATATTTCATCGGAGCAAATTTTGACAGCAGAAATAGCTTCGGAGTCGGTCACGTTCAGTGCAGATGTACCCTTACATCTCACCTGTATGCCATACCAGTGTCTCCACACTCATTAATTAAGAGGATAACCAACCTATATGGCACACAACGACCTATGCTTGATAAACGTTGTCGTCCTTGGTAACAACGTATCATTTGGTCACGAACAGATTTAAGGACTAAATGACAAATCCTCCTTTGTCGAGTCTAAATAGTCCTAAGGACTTCACCACAACATAGGAGTTCATTAGAAAATGAAACATTTTGTGATGAAAAATATCAAAATAATTTTTGTTAATTCATAATTCATGTACAAATACAAAAATGAGCACAATCGTCAACAGGCTGACGATTGACTTTGGGACACTATTCCCAATAAGGTGGACTACCTAACTATCTTGCTAATGTCATTCTAGTAAAAAAGCCAATAAAAAATGGAGAGTACGTATCAATTTCACCAATCTCAACAAAGCCTAGCTCAAAGATAGCTTCCATCTACTAATAATAGAGTAGCTCGTCAATATTATCTTAAAAGCTATTGAGCTTTATGGATGCCTTCTCAGGCTAGAATCAGATTAAGATGTTGTTTCCATTAGTTTAAAGTTGAAACATGGATAGTAAGCTAATGCCAGAGATAGGGACTTGTGTAGCATGCCAATAACCTACAATTGAAACTTGAAGAAGATGGAATTAGGTTCGGATGCCTTTAAGCTTCAAAGATTTTTGAGAAGAATGGAATTTTTCTTAAAACTACTGTAAAACTAAAGCAAAGTACAACAAAAATAAAAGATAGATTTCATTACTGTCAAAAAGATCCTTTTCTCTTTACAAGCTTTCTTTTATATCACAATACTTTTCTTTCTCATTTGCTGATAGTTAGACATCGTAGGTGGTTATGCCTACTTGTCCATTTTTGTGTTTAGGATTTGAACTTCTGGTGATGGAGTTTTCCCACTCATCACAAATATATTCAATAATTTAAGCTAGGGCCAATCCATTACTGAATCATATCAATTTCTTTGGCCCATTCAGCCACTCACCACTTGCTTAACCAATCTTGGTGAAAATAGTCCATCAGCCCAATTATGTGCTTTGTGCATGAAACATGGTGCAAATAATGCTCCCTACATCCCATTATCCGATGGAGGATATGAGATGTAGCTATTACCATATCTTAACATTAATCTTTGATCTGGCTTAGTCTTTGAATGTGGATTTTGTTTTTATGGGCTAGGTTTGATCAAGCTTCATGATAAGATAATTTCCATCTACTGGATATTAGGCTCTCTACTGGAGCATACCTCTTGATCAATGATCAGGATAGATCGATCAATATGTATTCCTATGGCCGTATAGCAGTAGAATCTCAATCTTGTTATTGTTGTTTTGTCCTATTCCTTTAAAAAAAAAATGCTCAATTAAGGTACACATTTCTTAGGAATCCTCGACCAAGGCTGTTAATTAATTCAGAATCAGCTGAATAAAATTGGCTAAATCTCAACTAGTGCGATTCCCATTACTATAATAGCATAATCATTATCTCACTCTACCATTATTGTTTGGATACTCGAATGAGTAAATCTCTGCCATCTTGTCTTTTCCATTGGGATCATCTACTGCTTCCTACTACATGCCGAATAATCTTTTGATTTTGCCTATGATCAGATAAAGATGAGTTGCATGATGAATGTAACCCAGAGCAATCTACAATTCACTTTTTTTTTTTTTATCTATAGGGAGAAGAAAGTTTGGCTTGTGACTCAACTTTCTGATATAGTGAATCTTATCCTTAAACCTTGTCCAATCATACTCGTAGTAGTCAAAATGGCCCATATCGAGTCTCATGATTTTCCTAGATTATCTTTTCCTTATATGTGACCATATTGTCGACCATATTATAAAGTGCAGCATATCGCCTTTTGCCTTCTCTTTTGAATCTTAGCCCTTTTCAACTAGACTTTCTATCTTAGACCTTGACCATGAAGCCTAGGTCATCTTCCTGTCAATCCATGGTTGAGAGAATCGAAGAACAAAAGTGGCACCTAAAATTGTCGAAGGCTCATTCTTCTGTTAACCCCTAGGTATTCATCCTCAATTCCTTCGGTCTTTTGATTTTAGGGCCAATCTTTGAAACAGACATCCCACTTTCATTTTCTTTGATTTTTCCACTTCACAATGAAGAGACTTTCCACCACCAACTATTTAGCTTTTAAACCATAGTGTGGGACAACGGTCCCAACCCACATCATCCTTGGCCCTCTAACTCTTCTGAATGGGACATATGGGTTCCTCCAAATCCTCTTCTTCCTAAAATCAGGCTCTCCAATTATTGTTCCTCCTAATCTCAAGGTCGGTTTGGTCCTCAATTGCTCCAATAGAATCAAGTTGCCCAATAATTGAAGAGGACCTGGACCTTAGAGCTGATGGAATGTTGCAAAGTAATGATGGGATCTTTAACCTCCATTGCATATTGACCCTGCTCCTCCTCCATGGCTGATCCCAAGCAAGGTACCCCTTTCCTCCCACATTGTCCTGACTAGATGGAAAGTGGACTTTGAGTTCTTAGAGTGGGAAGCGTATACTATTGGTAGGAGCTTTAGAAAAACTAGTTGGGAGTAAGTGCCTACCTACTAAAACTTGGTGAAAGAGTTCTACAAGAATATAAAATGTGTGGTAGGAAACTCAGAGTCTATGGTGAAGGGTATCTAGACTATGCTTAATGTATTAAGCCTCGGTAGATTGTTGAGGATGCCCACATATGGACTACAGTGGATCAACTGGATGAGAGGGGGATAGGCCTGTATATTTTGGGCCATGATGATGTTATTGAGCTAGAGGAGGTGAGTGCCAATTAGTTTTCAATCACGAAAAGCCTCCACCACACGACCAGTAGGATTTTCTTCTCAAAGATGGTGAGGTTTGATTTTGTGTCTGAGAGGAACATCCAAGTGATGTTCCATGTGCTTATAGAGTATCTTCCAAATATGCTCGCACTAGTGTCCTAGCATATGCGTAAGGCAGAGAGCTGGTCGAAGGCATTGCTACCTTATAGCATGGTCCTAATCTTAATATTTAAGAAGCATAGTGTCGAGCTGGAGGAGGAGACCTCACAAGACCTCATGCACTTAGACACCTACAATGATCAAGCACTATATCGGATGAGCTACGATAAGATTTGTTGGGTATAAAATACCCCCAGCCGAAGTTCGTAAAAGGC
Organism: Elaeis guineensis; assembly: GCF_000442705.2. Taxonomy (NCBI): domain Eukaryota; kingdom Viridiplantae; phylum Streptophyta; class Magnoliopsida; order Arecales; family Arecaceae; genus Elaeis; species Elaeis guineensis. The sequence goes on from NC_025998.2 coordinate 49,977,461, forward strand.
CGACCCTCCATGGGCTCTTCCGGCTTCCGACCTTGTGCGATATCTTTCTGAACTCCTCCGACTATCTGAGCTTCCATAATACCATCCGAACTTCTCCGATAATGAGCTCCTCCTTTCATATACCGAGCTGCTCCAAATACTTTTCGAGCTTCACTAGCAGTCGATTTTCTACAGTGATCGACTATTCTTCGAATCTCTTCCAGACTTCCTCCGGCCACAGACGACTTTACTCCAAACTTCTTTCGGACTTCGTCAATGTCCAAGCTTCTCCAACAGCAGGACTTCTACAGTAACCAGACTCCATCCAAGTTTCTATGGCGGTCGACCGCCTTCCGAATTTCATCCGAGCTCTTACAAGAGCCGGATCCCAGCCGAACTTCTACAACGGATGGATTTCAGACGAATTCCTACAACGAATGGGCTCTACCAGTCAGACCTCTACTCCAAACTTCTATTGCAAGTGGACTTCATCCGAGCTCCTACAAGAGCCGGACTCCATCCGAACTTTTACAGTGGATGGATCACAGACGAACTTCTACAACAGACAGACTCCACCAGTCGGGTCTCTACTCTGAGCTTCTACAATAAGGAATCTCCATCCGAGTTTTCATGGCAACCGATCTTCGTCCGAGCTACTACAATAAGCAGCCTCCTTTCGAACTCCTACAAGAGTCGGACTCCATCCGAACTTCTACAACAGAATTGAATCCCAGACTCCTCCAATGTTCGACCTTCCCCAGTGTCCTCGAGACTCCTCCAGTGGATGAACCTCCACGGTGCCATCCGAACTCCACTGTCGGTCGACCCTCTGTCGGATTCCTCATGAAACCAGACCTCTCCAATGGACAATCCTCAGACAAGCTTCTACATCAGGCAAATTCCAGATGGACTCCTCTAGCAATCAGACTCTTACCGGACTTCTCCAACAGAAAGTCTCCATCCGAGCTTCTATAGTAGATGACTTCCGCCTGCAGTATCAGTGCCCAAGGCACCCGACAATAGTGGACTCGTCAGCAACCTTGAAAATATCTGAGCTTCTCTTTAGATTGCAGAGATAGAGAGCCATTCCACTCCATCAGACATCTCAGCCGAGCTTCAGCCCTTAGGTCCAAATTCTCTGGCAAGTCACGACAATGGCCACTACCCCACTCCACTCTCTGTAACAGATTCCATGTGGCCCCATCATTTTCTGACAAGTCGCGACAACGGACACCACTCCACTCTCCATAACAAACTCCACGTGGCTCTGAACGGCCCACTGATGCCACTACTCTCCGTAACAAACTCCGCGTGGCCCTGAACAGCCCACACCAGGCAGTTACAGACGTCACTGTCAATCAGTTACGTTCTTCATCTATAAAAAGAGACCCCCAGATACGTTCTTCTCTAAGCTCTAAACTCTATCTCGAAACTCTGCTAAAATCCCATTCAAGTGCTCCATTTCTGTTGAGGCAGAGTACTGACTTGAGCATCGGAGGGTCTTGCCGGAGCACCCCCAACTCCAGTTTAGACTTCCCTTGCAGGTCCCGATGGCGGACACGATCCCCTCGACTCCAGCTTTTCCAGCGTCGGTGGAATTCTGCACCAATAGAATTGGTGCTAGACGAAGGGCTGTCTTCACAGTACCCTTGTTCTTAAAGAAGTACTCAACGGGACTGTCTTTGGTCATCTTCTTCGATATTTTCTCCTTCTTCTTTTGCCAGATCTCCACCTGATGCCTCCCCGAAAGGCATCCACCAGGCGATCCACGATCTCCGCGATCAGATCTCAGTAAGACCCGCAAGCTCTGACCTCGTCTCCAATTTCTCAAGCTCCTCCTCCTCCGACAACGACAGTCGGCATGGAGTAGTTTGACTTGCTGGTTCAGCAGGTCAGGGGCCTCACCGAAGTAGTGCAGGCCATGCAGCAGTAGCCGCAGGCATTAGTGCGGCTGGAAAGAGTATCATCGGAGTTTCAGAATCTGACGATCGAGCGGGCCACTTGGGCCAGTCACCCTATCTTTCCCGAAAAGGGTAAGTAGAAGGTGGAGAGCCCTCCGTCCGATCACGATTCCACCCCCGGAGGGTCCCTACCTCCGTTCCACCAAAAGACCCTCGAGACTCGCAGTCGAGAGGACCTCTTGGATCAAAGATTCTAGGAGATGAACCGACGGATCGAAGAGCTCCGTCATGCTCCCACTGCTTATGGTGAGGATATTTGTACTGACCCTCCTTTCTCTCAAATGATTATGCAGGAACCAATCTCATCAAACTTCAAGCTCCCCCAATTTAAAAGCTACGATGAGACCTCAGATCCGGTTGACCATCTGAAGGCCTTCCGGACAATGATGCTGCTCCATGGCACGTCAGATGCCATCCTGTGTCGAGCTTTCCCATCCACCTTGAAGAGAGCAGCAAGAAATTGGTACTTGGCACTGAAGTCGGGTACTATCTTCTCCTTTGATCAGATGAGCCACTAGTTCGTTGCTCATTTTGTCAGCAGCCGACATCCCCAGAGAGGTTCAGAGTCCCTCATCAACATCAAGCAAAAGGAGGGAGAATCCATTCGAACTTACGTCAACCATTTTAACGCCGCCATGTTGGAGGTCCGAAATCTGGACCAATCAATTGCAATGGCCGCCCTGAAGAGCGGTCTTCAAAAGAACGATCTTCTGTTCTTCCTGAAAAAGAAGTATCCCAAGGACTTCGCTGATCTGCTGGCTCGGGTCAAAGGATATGCCCGAGTAGAGGAAGCCTTCAAGCTGAAGGATGAGGAGGCCGCGAAAGAGCAGCAGGCGGGTAACTCCAGCAAGCTCGTAGTTGAAAAAGGGCCGAGTGAAGCTTGGCCATGTTCTCGAACTCCCCCAGACACAAGCATGTCCACACTCCTCCCTGAGCTCGTAGGCAGAGGAGCCCGGACCACAGGGTTCGGCAGAGCTCTCCCCCAAGAAGATTTCACAGCTATGCCCCCCTCAATGCTTCAAAAGCTCAAGTGCTGATGGAGGTCAGGGAGCAGCTGCCAAGGCTGAAAAAGATGCGCACACACCCTGGGAAGCACAACCCTAACTAGTTCTGCCTCTATCATCATGACCACGGCTACGACATGGAAGAGTGCATTCAGCTCCGAGACAAGATCGAAGAACTCATCAGACAAGATCAGCTCAACAGATTCATTCAACGTCGGCCTGAGGGTAGGGAAGATCGGCCGGGGGCCCTACCACAGCCAGAGCCACCAAGGAGGGAAGAATAGCTTGAAGATCAGCCTCCAATCGGGATCATCAACACCATCTCTGGAGGACCCCGATGGGGAGCAGACCTTCCGTGACCATAGGACTTGAAAAATCTACGTGTATTACCAATAACTTTGCCTTAAATAAAAGTTTCATATTTGCATATCTTTTCTTTTGGCATGAGCTTGTAACGACAGGGAGTAGCTCATTCAGACAATCAAAATTAAGCATGTCAGGAACAAGAGGAGGACCTCATCCCAACACAAACGATGACCCGATTATTTAGAGACCGGATAGGGGGAGAGGCCCTTGCAACGGCCCTTATAGGCCCCCACAGCCATGTTAGGAACAGGAGGAGAACCTCGTCCTAACATGAGCAAAGTCGAAGGCTCAATTATTTAAAGATCAGATGGAGGGAGAGGCCCTTGCAACGGCCCTTATGTGCCCCCACAGCCATGTTAGAAACAGGAGGAGAACCTCATCCTAACATGAGCAAAGTTGAAGACCTGATTATTTACAGACCGGATGGAGGAAGAGGCCCTTGCAATGGCCCTTATGTGCCCCCACAGTCATGTTAGGAACAGGAGGAGAACCTCATCCTAACATGAGCAAAGTTGAAGGTCTGATTATTTAGAGACCGGATGGAGGGAGAGGTCCTTGCAACAGCCCTTATGCGCCCCCATAGCCCTGCTAGAAACAGGAGGAGAATCTCGTCCTAACATAAGTAAGGTCGAAGGCTCGATTATTTAGAGATCGGATGGAGGAAGAGGCCCTTGCAACGGCCCTTACGTACCCCCACAGCCCTGTTAGAAACAGAAGAAAAACCTCATCCTAACATGAGCTGAAATTAACTGTGTCAAGAACAGGAGGAGAACCTCATCCTAATACAAATGAAGATCTGATCGTTCAAGACTGGATGAGAGAGAAAGCCTCCTCAACGGCTCCTCTATACCCCTACAACCCCATTAATAGTAGAGAAAAAATCCTCACTCGAACACAAAAAAAAAGGAGAGAGAAAAAAAAAGCGACGAGCCACGCCAGTGATAAGGGAAAAACAAACTACATCAAAGACGCAAGGGACCTCGTCTCAATGAGGAAGGAGACTCTTGTCAAAAACCCTCAATCTCTAAAGAGGAACCCAACACTGACCGGAGAAAACAGACTTCCTCAAGATAACGAGAAGTTCGGGCCCCCAAGCTTGAGCACCGGAAGGAAGCATCAAACTCAAATGGCCTCGAAAAGACCTTCGGTCATGAATAAAAAGGACAAATCAACATGACGATGACCAGGAACCTTCAAGCAACATTGACATTGAATAAGGCAAAAGATAAAAGAAGCTCGGTAAACAATAACTCGAAGTAAGAATAGACAAAATAATGAAAAAATTCCTTTTCATCTCATTAGTAAAGTACACATTATAAAGCCTTTGAAGACAATAAAAAAAAATGATAAAAAAAGAAAAGAATACATGGAAGAACAAAAGGTAAAAGAGGCTCTAGGAAAGCTCGGCTTCTTCTGACTTCGAACTCTCGGTTCCAGCCATCATCAGAGATTGCTTTAAATTCTCAACTTCTTCTAATTTTTTCTTTCTTAACAGCATCTTCTGATACATTTAGTGGAATCACCGACTCTCGCCCTCCGACTCTCGAAGCCTCTTCCTTAGAACTTCGGACTCTGCCTCGACATCCTTGACCGTCTGCTGCTCATAGGCCAGCTGAATCTTTAGCCATTATAGTTCGGCCTTCTCCTGCCCAAGGACCATGGATAGTTCTTCCATGGTCCCCCTCAAGGGAGCTGATCTTGGAAACCTAAGTCCAAGATCGATCGTCGATGTATTTTCGGAGTTCCTCAAGCTCCTTCACGAAGTCAGCCTTTCTCCGGGTGTAATCCATGAAGCCCTTTTTGTGAAGGTCTAAAAAGTGAGTAGCCTCTGCAGTGGCTTCCGAATGGCTCTTCCTCAGTCGAGGAAGAGCTTCGGTAAGGCACTGTTGTTGGGAGACAAGAGCGTCACGACACAAATCAGTGCAAGAAAATAAAAGAGAAGAAAAAAGATGTAGAATAAGAAAAAGGAGCTCTCTATAAATAAGAATCTTATTTCATTGATTAAATAATTTTTAAGTACAAGAGAATGAGGAAAAGTCACAACCAAGGAAAAAAATACAAAATTAGAGGTTTCGGACCTCTGGGGAAGAAGTGGAGGAGCTCGGTGCCCCCACAAGGTCGTGAAAAGAATATGCCCTATAAGCCAATCAAAATGTATAAATAGATGGATATTATTTTGTCTCCCGATAACTCATGTACTGATGTTTTAAATAAATAAAGGCATTTAGTTCATCATATGCTGCATCTTATTTTGATGAACCCCATAAATTAGGGCTATGGTTTTAGGGTTATGATGCGATCATACCAAGTGAGACCTAAAACCTTAAAACTCTAATTTTAAATATTCCTAGTCGATGGAACATTGAGTAGGGGATCAATGTTTCCGGTAAGACTAGTACATCCTGTATATGCTCGACAGAGAGGGTAATTAATCTCACAATTATTTATGTATGACACTAATATAAGGATGTAAGTGTTCATTAGAGAATGAATTCACTGAATTGATCCAATTAAAGAATATCTGATGGAGTCTTATCTACATGTCAATAGATTTTTCTTATAGTGGGAATTGTGCATGTAAATCTTTTGACCTGAGACTGCCATAGAACCTTATAAGCATGAATCCATATTTTGGATCATACTCATTCATGATTTAATCATGTACGGGATGTTCTAGATATGATGGATTGCTTATGAAGATTGTGAGTAGGACAATATGAAAACGATCGCTCCTAGTAAGAGGAGATCGCATCCTATCTGCTTCAATCAAATAATGATTCAAGAAGACTTTGATCAAAGCATTATGAAAAAAAAAAAATTAGAAATAGTTTCTAATATTTTATAAATTGAATCATTATTATTTGATCAAGAGAAATATGAATATAAAATTAGGTTTGATATTTTTTCATACCCAAACTTATATTCGGGATGCAGGATGATCGTAAGATCAAGTTGCACGATAATTTTCACTGAAGGGTATTTTTGGTATTTCCATCAAAATTTCATATCTACTAGGTAGACATGATACGTTGCTAGACGTCAATCATGTCTTGTGAGTTTGATCGAATTAAAGAGTTTAATTCGATCATTAATTAAAAGCTGTTCTGATTGATCAAAATGGTTCAGCTTGATTTGACCTAAATCGGCTAGACTGTGTTCTAACCAAATTAGTTTAAATTACACCTGGACTCACTGCTGGCTAGATATGGAACCCAATGGGTCACACACAAAGGGAATTGATCATGGGTATAATTTGATTAAACCATGTTTGCAAGTTGAACATGCTCGCACATGTTGCAAACCCTAGCATTTAGATTCGAATCGAATTCGAATCGGGTTCCGATTTGGGCTAATTTAGAACCAATTTGAGCCAAATTGGATTTGGTCTTGAAGTGGGTTTGAAGTGTTTTAATTGGGCTTGCTGTTGGGTGCCAAAAACTAGGGAACCACACGCCTAAGAGTCTCTCTCTTGGCGTGTGGATTTAAATCCATGCACATGAGCCACATGGCGCATGGATGGAGTTGGCGCCACCATTGGATAAGGACTATCCTATTTTTCTCCGTAACCTTTATTCTACGAGTGTATTTTAGATGTTTTAGGAGGCACCTAAGAGTCCTTCTGAGTATTAAACTCATCGTAGAAGAATTAAGAAAAGGATAAGAATTAAATCCAGGCGCCATCTCTTGGAAGCGCCCCTTTGAAATTTCAAATGGAGAGATAAGTTTTAAATTATCCATGCCCATTTATCTCTTGCGCCATTCTTCATATTGGCACCATATATCTTGGCCATTGGATGGGCTTTCTTCCAGATCCAAAGGCATGGGTTGATGGCACCAATGAGAGAAGCTTCGTGACTTCTCATCTGAACACCGTAAGTTAAGATCGAAGAGTCTTTCTGAAATAAGGCATCTCTTCAATCCAATTTTGATGTACACATGGCATTTCTTAACTTATGGGGCATGAGAAATAGATAATAGGCATGAGATAATTTGTAAGAGGGCATGAGATATTTTGGATTGCATCTTTACGTGCAATATAAATAGGGGTGCACGCCGAGGAGTCTCGGGTATTCAGAAATCTTCTTTCCTTCTTACAAGAGGCTCTGCTTGTCCAATTTTCTTTATTCCTTCTCTCTAGCCTAGATAAGGTCCTGATAAAGGATAAGAAATCTTCCAAAAGGCTTAGAGAATTGGAATAAAAATTAAGGAGACAAGGAGCAAGAAAGAAAGGGAAGAAAAGGTCCAACAGTGTGACAACAAACCCAAGAAAGGAGGTTCTACCCAAATTGCATTTAAATTCTGATAAATTAGAATTTAATTACAGAGTATTTTCTAATAAGTGCTAGAGAATTGATCGAGTCCTCATGTGGATCAACATTGGAGGGTGAACACATGGGCACCTGGTGGAAACTCAAACAGATTGCTGCCGGCAACTAAGCACAAATCAGGGTTTAGCGATAAGAGGTATGTTTCTATATCTTTTATTTGATATTAATGTATATTATATGGTTTAATTTTTGATAAGGTGATCTTGGAGTTAGATTTTAATTTTATGATTTCATAATAATTGTTTTGAAATCCATGCTTCCGCCATTGCACTAAAACCTTACAGTGGTATCAGAGCAACCTTGTTAGAATTAAATCATATGATGATATGTTAATGATTTAAAGGCAATCTTATAAATATGATATGATCATTCTTTATGTTTTAATATGATGCTATATGATGAGATCATATTCATTATTTCATAATTAAAATATGATGTATATAATTTTGGAATGTTGCTATGTAATATTGAATTGTGTTCACTATGATGCAATATGATGAGATCATATTCATTATTTCATAATTAAAATATGAAGTATATAATTATAGAATGTTTCTTTGTCATATTGAATTGTGTTCACTATGATGCTATATGATGAAATCATATTCATTATTTCATAATTAAAATATGATGTATATAATTATGGAATATTGCTTTGTCATATTGAATTGTGTTCACTATGATGCTATATGATGAGATCATATTCATTATTTCATAATTAAAATATGATGTATATAATTATGGAATGTTGCTTTGTCATATTGAAGTATGTTCACTATGATGCTAATTTCTTTTATTCATGTATTTATTATGATATAGAAATTAAATATGCATTGAGACCTGAAAAAACTCTCTGTAAAATGATATTAAGTTGTAGTGTAATTAACCAATAGCAGAACCAGTCGATGATGTCTAATTGATCAATCGGTGTCTAGAAAAGTGGTTCATGATTGGTAAAGAGAATGTGGTTTCTAATTGGTTTCGTTGTCTGATCTGGCCAAAATTTATTGGTGTCTAAGGAAAACAACGAAGGGACCCCCACCTCTCTTCCACTTACCTGGCTGATTAGATTAATTTAATTCTTGACTGGGATGCTCGATGTTATATTCACTATATTATGGCCTTCCTTCATGCTAGGACATTACTATGTCACGAACAGTATTAGGTTTGTTGTGTAACCACAAGACCAATTATGGAAACTGACATAATATTGTTCTGGCGCATCAAGATGCTTACAGCAATTTTTGAGTATAATGCTTTGTTGTGTAACCACAAAAGTATTTATATTATATTTTGACTGTATTAAAATGAAGGGTCCTACTTAACTAAAATATTATGGTCCGTTGTGTAAACACAAGGCTATTAATGTTTTAGAGGCCAGGATTTTTATTGAGAATTGCATGAGATGCAATAGGAAAGAGTTTCCTACCTTTAAACTTATAAAAGGTTTGTTGTGCAACCACAAGATTTTTTATAAGGATTTAGGGTCTCAATCCCACTAAGAAAATCAATCAGGGTTTTCTCAAACATCATACTAGAGGGTTATGATGTCTGATAAAAATAGTGGGAGACACAATAAAATTAAAGTCCTAATTTAATTGTGTATATCATCTTGAGTTGTTCGCTTATGTAATGTTCTTTATTATGTAGATTAATGGCTTCTTCATTTTCACTTCGCTCCATTTTGGATACAAATAAATTGACTGGTACCAACTATGTGGACTGGTTGAGAAATCTTAAAATAGTACTTAGTCAAGAGAAGCTTTCTTACATTTTCGATACCCCTGACATTGAGCCAGTTGGGGAGGATGCCACAGAGGAAGAAAAAACCACATATAGGATGTGGCAAAATGATTCTTTAACTGTCAAGTGTATCATACTTGCCTCTATGACAAATGAGTTACAGAGGCAGCATGATAGCATGGACACTCATTCCATATTGCTCAATTTAAAAGAGCTTTATGGAGAACAGAGTAGGACTGCAAGATATGAGATATCTAAGCAGTTATTCCGTGCCAGAATGACAGAGGGGTCATCCGTACAAAATCATGTTCTGATGGTTATTGACCTGATCACTCGATTAGGTCAATTAGGTTTTGTTATGGATGGGGAGTTGAGTCAGGATCTAATCCTGCAATCACTTTCAGAATCATTTTCTCAGTTTGTCGTGAACTATCACATGAACAAACTAAATTCTTTCTTGCTTGAGCTATTAAATATGCTCAAAACAGCAGAGAGCCATATCAAGAAGGATAAGGCTCCTCTTCTTCTTGTGAATGGGATCTCCAAGAAGAAGGCAGGCAAAAAGGGTTCTAAAAGGAGGCTGAACCCTAAAGGTGGTATAAATAAGAGAAAGAAGGGAAAGAAGACCTCCGGACAGTCGACCTGCTTCCACTGTGGCAAGATAGGTTATTGGAAAAGGAATTGCAAGGCTTATCTTGCAACAGTGAAGACTGGTGCAAATAATGCACCAAAAGGTATGTATGAGATACATATAATATTATCATTAAATTCTTTCATTTCAAACTCATGGGTATTAGATACTGCCTGTGGTTTTCATATCTGCAAATCATTGCAGGGGCTGCAAAAAATTAGAAGTTTGAGGAAGGGAGACTTCGAGCTCTATGGTGCTGGAGGAGATTCTATCCAAGCAGAAGCTGTAGGGACATATATCTTGAAGTTTCCTTCTGAAAAGATCTTAGAGCTAACAAATTGTTATTACATACCTAAGATCATTAGAAATATTGTATCTGTACCCTTGTTGATAAAACAAGGATATCAAATATCTGTAACGAGCAATGGTTGCTCGATTAATTTTTCTAATGAAATAATTTGTCATGGCATTTTTGACAATGGTTTGTTGATTGTATGCTTGAATGATAATATTTTTCATGTTGATGAAAATAGTAAACGTAAGAGAGATAATGTAAATAATACCTTACTTTGGCATTGTCGACTTGGTCATATTAGTGAGACTAGGATTAACAAGTTGTACAAAGAAAAGTTCTTTGATTCTTATGATTGTGAATCATTAGAAACTTGTGAATCATGTCTCATGGGTAAAATGACCAAGACTTCATTTAGTGGACATGGAGATAGGACAAACGAGTTGTTAGGACTTGTACATACAGATGTATGTGGCCCTATGACAACTCATGCCAGAGGTGGATACTCATATTTTATTACATTTACAGATGATTTATCTATGTTTGGATATGTGTATCTTATAAAATATAAATATGAAGCCTTTGATAAATTCAAAGAGTATCAAAGCATGGTCGAAAAACAAACTGGAAAAAGTATAAAAATTCTTCGATCTGATCGAGGAGGAGAATACTTGTCCAATGAATTTTTAGACCATCTTAAAGCAAAGGGAATTATCTCTGAATGGACACCTCCTTGTATGCCACAATTAAATGGTGTAGCCGAAAGGAGGAATCGTACCTTATTAGATATGGTACGATCCATGATGTGCTTCACTGAATTACCTACTTCTTTCTGGGGTTATGCTTTAGAGACCGCAATAATTATCTTGAATAGAGTACCTTCTAAATCTGTATCTAGCACTCCATATGAAATATGGAGAGGTAAGAAGCCCAATCTTAAATATTTTAAGATATGGGGATGTTCAGCATATGTCTAAAGAAATTTTGGACATAAACTAGATACTAGAGCAGATAAATATTTGTTTGTAGGATATCCTAAGGATAGTATAGGATATCTATTCTACCACCCTACTGAACAAAAGGTATTTGTAAGTAGGCATGCCACTTTCATGGAGAAAGACTTTATCCTAGAAAGAGGCAGTGGGAGAAATATTGAAATTAATGAAGTTCAACAAAAACAAATAGATATTTCTCAACCAAATATTCACATAAATAAAGAAGAACTAGAACACATAACTCCTATCCGTAGGTCAGAGAGGGTATGATATGTACCTATAAGGTATGGGTTCATTATTGAGAATAATGAAGCCCAAGTCATTGAGAATGACGAACCTTTGACCTATACAGAAGCTGTCATAAGTAAGGACTCAAACAGATGGCAGGATGCTATGAAATCTGAGATGGACTCCATGTATACCAACAAAGTACGGACTTTGGTTGATGCACCAGAAGGGGTAAACCCTATTGGGTGCAAATGGGTCTATAAGAAAAAGATTGGAGCAGATGGTCAAATAGAAACCTATAAAGCTAGATTGGTAGCTAAAGGTTTCAGGCAAAAACGGGGTATTGATTATGATGAAACTTTTTCACCCGTTGCCATGCTCAAATCTATTCGGATAATGCTTGCAATAGCAGCATACTATGATTATGAAATATGGCAAATGGATGTGAAGACCGCCTTCTTGAATGGTTTTCTAGAAGAGGAGGTCTACATGTCACAGCCAGAGGGTTTTGTCTCAAATGACAGACCAAATCTAGTATGCAGGCTTAAGAAATCCATTTATGGATTAAAGCAAGTCTCAAGGAGTTGGAACATCCGCTTTGATGTAACAATCAAAGAATTTGGCTTTATCAAAAATGTGGATGAACCTTGTGTGTATAAGAAGACTAGTGGGAGTGCCCTAGTTTTCTTGGTTCTATATGTAGATGACATACTCCTTATTGGGAATGATATCCCAATGTTACAAACAGTCAAATTATGGCTATCAAATAAGTTTTTCATGAAAGACTTGGGGGAAGCATCCTATATACTTGGTATAAAGATCTATAGAGATAGATATAAAAGGATGCTAGGCTTATCTCAGTCTAAGTACATTGACTTAATACTGAAAAGATTCAGTATGAATGAAAGTAAAAGAGGTTATTTACCCATGAGTCAAGGCATACATCTCTCTAAGAAGATGTCTCCTAAGACAACTGAAGAGAGAAATAGAATGAGTTCTATTCCTTATGCTTCGGCTGTAGGATCAATAATGTATGCTATGTTATGTACCAGGCCTGATGTAGCTTATGCCTTAGGCATAGCCAGTAGATTTTAGGCTGATCCAGGAGAGGATCATTGGAAGGCTGTAAAAAATATTCTAAAGTACTTGAGAAGGACTAAGGATATTTTTTTCATATATGGTAGATCTGATCTTAAACTAGAAGGATACTCTGATTCTAGTTTTCAATCAGACCCAGATGATAGCAAATCCACTTCAGGGTATGTCTTTACTTTGAATGGTGGAGCAGTGAGTTTGTTGCCCAGCTATGCAACCCAAGAGGGGGGGGGTGAATTGGGTTTCTAAAAATTTTAAGCCCAACTGATTACTTATGAAGAACAAAACAAAGACTTTAATTCAATATTAATTACCTAAAGCAGGAATGCAAGAATATAATAAAGAAATAAAGTGAAGCGATAAAGCACACCACAAACACAAGGATTTATAATGGTTCGGTGCTAACCTTGCACCTACATCCACTCTCCAAGATCCTACTTGGAAATTTCAATCCACTATACTTTGTATTCAACCCGAATACAAAACGTCGAAAACTCCGACACTAGCTATCCCAAGCTAGTCTACTTGTTTCTCGGGTACAAGTAAACCCAAAACACTCCGATTTCAGGTTCGGATCAACCTTTCTTTGTTTTGGAAATCCTCTAAAAACAAGAACAATTACTTACAAGAGTAAGAGAATTTAAAGCACAAATTAATACAATAACAGCTCCTTAAATGAGCGAATATATCAATAAAACCACTTTACTCAATTGAAGAAATCCTTTTTTGGATTTTCTCAAGGTGGATGAACGCTTGAACGAATGCTTGAGAAGAGGATGATCGTTGATTGAAGATCCCTTGAAGGCTTTGAACGATCTCTAGATCAAGGTTGAAACAATAGGCTTGAAAGATCCTCTCTTTGAATGCTCTTGCTTTTCTCTTTCACAATCTCTCGTGTGGATTTTGGATCCTCTTTTCTTTTTCTCTCGAATATCTTGTTGATCTCAGGCTTTTTCGTGCAGATTTCGGATCCTCTCTATTGTATTTGATCTCACGTTTGATCTGCTATTTAATCTGCAATTTCTTTCACCATTTTAAGCATTTTATAGCATTAAAAGCAAGAGAAAATAATTTAGACAGATAAAGAGCCGTTAGAGCAATTTTAGGAAGCATAAAAGGCAATTAAAATGGGCAAAAAACTATCCGTTGAAGATATTTTCCGTCGCAGGGGTCGACTCATGAGTCGACTCATGCTTCAGGAGTCGACTCATGAGTCGACTTCTGTTGCATTTACCAGAGAATGCGTTTCTGAAAATTTTTGGCTCAAATCAGCAGGGGTCGACTTATGAGTCGACTCATGCCTTGTGGGTCGACTCATGAGTCGACTCACAGGTCATGCCAATCCAGAAAACTAGCGTGCCAAGGAGAATTTTTGCGTGCCAATCAGCTCACAGTGCCATGAGTTGACTCATGAGTCGACTCATGCACTTCAAACCTTCATAACTTCAAAAATATAAGTCCAAAAATAATGAAATTTTCACCAATAGTTTACAAATCATTTGTTCTATCAAATGATACTATCAAATCAGGATTTTAGTGAAATTATGATTTTGCCCTTGAAGAGTATAAGGACTTTTTCATTTTAAAATTATTTGTATCCCTTCAATCTGCTTTGTAATCATCAAAATCAATCTAGGAGCAACAATCTCCCCCTTTTTGATGATGATAAAATATTTGAACAAAAACATTTATGTGAATCACTAATTTCAAAAGAATGCATTATAGGTGTATATGCTTGAAAAGAGTATGATTCTTTTGGCATGTAATATTTATGCAAAAATAGTTTGTCCATTTTCTTAAAGATTTGAAAAGGGTATTAGATCATTTTGAGTTTAAGATATATCAGAGCAAGAGAAAAGAAATAAATTTTGCAATGTATCAGAGCAAGAAAAATAATTTTTACAATGTTATCAGAAAAGATTTTACAATGTATCAGAGAAAATTTCACACTTTATCAGAGCAAATTTTATAATGTATCAGAGCAAGTTAAAAGAAATTTTAGGGAGTATCAGAGTAAGTTAAATTTCTTAAGATGTATCAAGGTAAATAAAATTTCAAAAGTTGTATCAAGGTGAGCATGTGTAAAGCATCGTGTTTAGCATTGTATTTTTGATATTGTTCTTTAAATTTTCAATTCATTCATTAATTTCCCATAATTTATAGTTTTGATTGCTTTTTCTTTAAATGCTCATAATTTTTCTTTAATTGCTCATAATTTATGGTTTTGCTTTTTATGGATGGCTTTTTGTTTAATTTCTGTCTGATACCAAATTTCGATACCAAATTTCTCAAATTTTTTGTTTAATTTCTCAAGTTTTTGTTTAATTTCTCCAATATTTGTTTAATTTAATTTTTGTTTAATTTCTCCAATATTTATTTAATCTTCCACTTCTTGTTTTTGTTTAATTTCTCCAATATTTGTTTAATTTTTTTTTGTTTAATTTCTCCAATATTTGTTTAATCTTCCAATTCTTGTTTTTGTTTAATTTCTCCAATATTTGTTTAATCTTCCACTTCTTGTTTTTGTTTAATTTCTCCAATATTTGTTTAATTTTTTTTTTATTTAATTTCTTCAATATTTGTTTAATCTTCCAATTTTTGTTTTTGTTTAATTTCTCCCCCTTTTTGACATCATCAAACATGGTTAACTCTTCCTTTTTCTGAAATATTCTTTAATTTCTTCCCCTTTAGAGTTTATCACAGATGTTTGCTCCTCCTTAATATAGCAATGATCAACAGTAAACAACAACAAAGAGAAGATAATATTTCAACAAGAAGAAAATATATAACCAAAATATGATCGATATCATTACAAAAAGGTAGAAATATAAGTAAAAGATGATTCCATTAAAATCATAATTGTTTCAATACATAGTTCATATTATAAAAATCAACCAGCTAATTGTCAATACATGGCCCCCAAAAATACAGATCCTAGAACAAGACACTAACACCTAGGATCTAATAATGATCAAGACAAGTCATGGATCGGAGTCATCAGATATGGTATGAGAAGCTGATGGATCAGAAGTGCGTCCTCTACCCCGTCTGCCTCTGGCACGAGCAGGAGAGCGAGATAAACTGGGAGGCTGAGTACGCTGAGATGCTAAGGACTGAACAGAAAGGGTGAGTCTAATGGAATCAAGTACGTTCAGTGCTCTGAAAATAGATTGAAGTAGAGCAGTGAACTGGGTGGTAGCATGCTCACTCGATCCTCGGATCTCTTTCCTCAGTAGCTCATATCCACCTTCTAGTGCTCCTCTGAGCCTGCCAGCCTCTGCAGTGAGGTCTGTGACCTCAATAGTTGACTCCTGTGGCTTGGGATGGGCCAATTCAAGGACTTGCCCCTGCAAGTCAAGAACTCTGCCAGTCAGTCTCCAGACTGTGTCCTCAAGCTGCTGTATCCTGACGGACTGATCTGATATCATCTGAAACACAGTGAAGATGTGGGGAGTAATGGTCTGATCAGAAGAGGTGGCTCCTGATGCAAAAGAAGTACTACTCCACTGGCTAGACAGCAAAGAAGCCACACGCTGTGATATATGCTCGATCTGATCGTCAGCCAGTCTGAACTCTGAATGAGGTGCTCTGCTCTCTGGCTGATACACTGGTGTGGGCATCCTAGTAAACTCTGAAGGGCCAGCCTCTGTATCAGGAATAAACTGGGTATCTGGTGATGCTGCCCTGAAGTCATGTATAGGAGAAGATGGACCTTCTTCTTCTACTCTGCCTTCAGTTCTGTCTTCAGCTCTTGTTTCAGCTCTATCCTCAGCTCTTTCTTCAGAGCCCTTGATCCAACCACCATCAGTCTTTGTAATTTCCATTCGGTGCAGGCTGTGTTGGTTGAAAGTGTCCACATGAGATAGCTTGGTAGGTGCCTCTCCCTCACAGCTAACTCCAAACCTCCTAAATACTCTAGTAAGGGCCATACCATAAGGCAAGTGTGCCTTGGATCTGTTCAAAGTTTCTCTCATGGCCTCTATCATAAGTGCAGGGAGGTTCAAGGGGGTCTAAGTGATGACATGAAACATGATACATACATCTCTGCCAGACAGTAGATCATGCCTACCACTCCTAAGAAAGAAGAGCTTTGTTACCATCTGATGCAGGATCCTCATCTCAATAGATAAAATCTTTGCTTCCAATTTATTTAAACTCCCTGAATAAGTTTCTTCTAGAATAATTCTGATCCCTTCTTCTTTTACTGGGAATTCCATATATGAGTAACCTTCACTAGGCAACTGAAGTATTTCTCCCAATATCCTAGAATCCAAGCAGATATCAATTTCCTTGACTGTTGAAGTCACTGACCCATTTCCATAATGTAGATTCTGGTAGAATTCTCTAACTAGGTCAATATAGGTGACTTCCTTAAGGGAGCAGTAGAGTTTCCATCCTTGATTTTTAATCTTACTTGCAAAAGCAAAACCTTCTTTCTCAAAGAACCGAAAATCTATATTTTTCCCGATTTTGACTTTTCTATCGGAAAGAGGATTCACACTGGGGCTTATGGAGGATTGAGAGGGACCTTGAGCAGGTACTGAAACTGGGGTGGGAGCACTGGAAGACTGAGCATGCCTTTTCTTTCGGACAATTTCTTCAGGCTCACGGATTGATTTTCTTCTTTGGGGAAGCTTCATCTTCGGAGCCATATTCAATAAAGTAGCAGACAAGAAGACTTGAATTGAGTGGAGGAGGGATCACAAGAGAGTAAAGAAGATTTTTGGTGGTGAAAAAAAGTAGATTTGGAAGTTTAGTGAAGTGCTAGGGCACGTTCCAACCGCGCCAATCACTGCGAGAAAGCACGAAAAGTTCCTTTCTAAGGTGATGATTTTTGGTGGAGAGGAGGAGGGAGAATTGCTTCGAATTGGATCCTTGGATTTGGAGCAAAAAGAGTTGGAGAAGACGGCTTTTGGAAGGAGGACGATGAGAAGATGAGTCATCTCACGAACAGGGATCCAGTATAAAAACAATGAACCCGATGGAAGTTGGTGGGATTTACAAGTTTGCCATTGAGTCGACTCATGGGGGTCGACTCATGAAGTTCAGAAAATCAGGAAAAATGTGAATAAATTCCAAAAAGAATTAAAATTTTGGGAGAAGAAATTCTGCTCAATGATAAGTTTTTAGAATGATAAATTTGAGCTTTTGGGACCAGGATAGTTGTTGGAAATTGAGCTCTAAGAATATTTGATATCAATTAAGAGAAGTTTAGGCATATGGATCTAGAATTCCTAGATTTTTCTTAATTTCACAGAATCTATCCTCACTAAGGGCCTTTGTAAAGATATCAGCTAATTGATTTTCAGTACAAACATATTCAAGAATTATATTTTTATTTTGAACATGTTCTCTTATGAAATGATGTCTTATTTCAATATGTTTGGATCTTGAGTGTTGAATTGGATTTTTAGATAGATTTATGGCACTTGTATTATCACATCTTATTGGTGTTTCATTAAGTTTGATTTCAAAGTCTTCGAGTTGTTGCTTAATCCACAAGATTTGAGCACAACAACTTCCAGCTGCAATGTATTCGGCCTCAGCCGTAGACAGTACCACCGAATTTTGTTTCTTGCTAAACTATGAGATTAGGTTAACTCCAAGAAATTGGCAAGTTCCACTTGTGCTTTTTCTATCTAATTTACATCCAGCAAAATCAGCATCTGAATATCCTAATAAATTAATTTGTGAGTCCTTAGAGTACCATAACCCTAGAGTTTGAGTACCATTTAAGTATCTAAGGATTCTTTTAACAGCGTTCAAATGAGATTCTTTAGGATTAGATTGATATCTAGCACATAAGCAAACACTAAACATGATATCAGGCCTACTTGCAGTTAAATATAATAATGAGCCAATCATACCTCTATAGTATTTTAAGTCTACACATTTACCTTCATCATCCTTGTCAAGCTTACATGAGGGACTCATTGGTGTGCCAATTGGTTTGCAGTTCTCCGTTCCAAATCTTTTGAGTAGTTCCTTGGTGTACTTGCTTTGGGTGATGGAGATTCTCTCTTTTGATTGTTTGATTTGGAGTCTGAGAAAGAAGGTGAGTTCTCCCATCATGCTCATCTCGAACTCTCCCTGCATAAGCTTAGCAAAGTCTTGACAAAGAGATTCATTAGTAGACCCAAAAATTATGTCATCAACATAAATTTGTATAATTAGCATATCATTTTGATTTCTTTTAATAAATAGAGTTGTATCTACATTACCTCTTGAAAAACCATTATTTAGTAAAAATTTGCTTAGCCTTTCATACCATGCTCTAGGTGCTTGTTTTAATCCATATAGAGCTTTATTTAATCTAAAGACATGATTAGGAAAAGCATGATTTTCAAATCCAGAGGGTTGTTCTACATATACTTCTTCAGAGATATATCCATTTAAAAATGCACTTTTAACATCCATTTGAAATAATTTAAATTTCATAAAGCAAGCATATGCAAGTAGAAGTCTAATAGCTTCTAATCTAGCAACAGATGCAAAGGTTTCATCAAAATCAATTCCTTCTTCTTGATTATATCCCTTAGCAACCAGTCTTGCTTTATTTCTAATTACATTTCCATGCTCATCTAATTTATTTCTAAAAACCCATTTTGTGCCAATTATTGAATAATCTTTAGGTCTTGATACTAAGGTCCAAACATTATTTCTTTCAAATTGATTAAGTTCCTCTTGCATAGCATTAATCCAATTATGATCATTTTCAGCTTCTTCAAAAATTTTAGGTTCAAGATGAGATACAAAAGCACAATGATTAACTACATCTCTAAGTGAAGAACGGGTTTTTACCCCATGCATAGGATCACCAATAATTAACTCCTTAGGGTGGTTGTGAACATACCTCCATTCCTTGGGTAGGTCATTTGTACCTTGAGGTTGTTCTTGAATTTCTTCACCTCTCTCATTTTGTTCGTCTTCTTGATCCTTATCTTCTGGAGTTGCTGAATCTTTCAGAGTAATCTCCTTCATACCTTCTATTAGTGGATCTGCATCATCAACACCCTCATTCTTCCTTGAAGGAAGATCGTTAGATTCATCAAAAACAACATGTATGGACTCCTCAACTACTAAAGTTCTTTTGTTGAAAACTCTAAATACTTTACTAGTGGAGGAGTAACCTAGAAAGATTGCTTCATCTGATTTTGCATCAAATTTACTAAGTTTTTCTTTGCCATTATTTAATACAAAACATCGGCAACCAAAAACATGAAAATATGCAATATTTGGTTTTCTTCCTTTCCAAAGTTCATAGGGGGTTTTCTTTAAAAATTGTCTAATTAAAGCACGATTTAAAATGTAACATGCTGTGTTTATTGCTTCCGCCCAAAAATATCTTGGAAGGTTGCTTTCACAAAGTATGGTACGGGCCATTTCTTCTAAGGTTTTATTTTTTCTTTCAACTACCCCATTCTGTTGGGGTGTCCTAGGAGCAGAGAAGTTATGGCCAATTCCATTTTCATCACAAAAGTTTTCAAAATCTTGATTTTCAAATTCAGTTCCATGATCACTTCTAATATTTTGAATTGAAAATCCTTTTTCATTAGAGACTTTTCGATGAAATTTAGTGAAAATATGAAAAGTTTCATTTTTGTGAGCTAAAAAGAAAATCCAAGTAAAACGAGAGTAATCATCTATAATTACAAAGCCATATCATTTTTCTCCTAGACTCGTGGTTCTAGTTGGTCCAAATAAGTCCATATGTAAGAGCTCTAAAGGTCTAGAAGTTGAAACAGTATTTTTGGATTTAAATGACACTCTAGTTTGTTTTTCTAATTGGCATGCATCACAAATTTTATCCTTTTCAAAATTCAGTTTTGGCAAACCAAGAACTAATTCTTTCTTAATTAGTTTTGAAAGAGAATGCATGCTAATATGTGCAAGTCTACGATGCCACAGCCAACTAGTCTCATTAATTTTAGCATTCAAAGATACTAGGCATTGCATGTCTAATTTGGCTAAATCATTCAAATCTACCATATAAACATTGCCATGCCTATGTCCTATAAATTTAATGCCATCGTTAAGAGGACTCATCACAATGCAAACAGATGATTCAAAAACTACTTTATACCCTTTATCACAGAATTGACTAATGCTAAGTAAGTTATGCTTTAAACCTTTAACTAATAAAACATTCTCAATGTATTTGGAGGGAGTGATACCAATGTTACCTATCCCGATGATCTTTCCTTTGCCATTATCTCCAAAGGTGACCATCCCTCCATCCTTAGCATCAAGCGTGATGAATTGTGATTCATCACCAGTCATGTGTCTCGAGCATCCACTGTCAAGATACCATTTCCTGTTTCCTTGGGATGCTAGACACACCTGCAAGCAAAGGTCAAGTTTCTGTCTTAGGTACCCAAGCTTTCTTGGGTCCTTTTAGGTTAGTCAAGATGGTTCCTTTTGGAACCCATATTTTCTTTGTGTTTGCATATTTGTTAATAAGACATGTGTATGATTTATGTCCTATTCTTCCACATTTAAAACAAGTAATATTTGTAGACTTGTTACTTGAATAATTTACATAAATATCCTTCAGAAATTTTTGTTTCTTCAGGGGTTTATAGCCAAGTCCAGCCTTATCATATATAGCTTTCTGATTATCAAGGATCATATTTAGTTTGTTTGAACTTAAGGTGAACTTATCTACTATAGATTTCAGCTTGTTAATTTCATCCTTAAAGTTTTGATTTTCTTGAATCAATGTGAATTTTTCAATTGAAAGATTTTCAGCTTGTTTTACTAAGGACTGATTTTTCAATTTCAGTTCTTTGTTTTTCTTCTCTAGTTTCTTTAATTCATCAATTGAATCATAGAATGCTTCATGCAATTCTTCAAAAGTAAATTCACTAGTGGATTCAGAAGTTACCTCATTTTCGTGTGCCATCAGGCACAGGTTGGCTTGTTCTGTTGAGGTTTTCTCATCGGAGCTTGAGTCATCACTCGCACTCCAGGTCGCCATCATTGCCTTCTTTTTGAACTTCTTTGGACCTTTCTTCAATTGTGGACATTCGGATCTGAAATGTCCCGGCTTCTTGCACTCGTAGCATATAAGGGGTTGATCTTTCTCCTTTTCTTTACTTTGATCCCCTTTTGTGAATTTCTTTCTCATCCCCTGTTTCCTTTTTCTTAGAAACTTAAATTTTCGGGTGATGAGAGCCATCTCTTCATCCTGTTCTTCATCTTCAGAGTCATCCGTTTCATAATCAGGCGAAGTTGTGGATTTGAGGGCAATGGTTCTTTTCTTTTTGACTTCATCCTCTTGATGTTGCTTCATGCTAAGTTCATGAGTCATCAAGGATCCAAGAAGCTCTTCTAGAGGTAGAGTGTTCAAGTCCTTTGCTTCTTGGATGGCAGTCACCTTGACTTCCCAAGTTCTTGGCAGTGACCTGAGAATCTTCCTTACAAGTTCACTATTAGTATAAGATTTGCCAAGACTCTTTAAACCATTAATTATATCAATAAAATGAGTAAACATAGCAGTTATGGACTCATCATGCTCTATTTTGAACAATTCATATTTATGTACAAGCATGTTTATTTTAGACTCTTTTACTTGATTTGTTCCCTCATGGGTTACTTCTAACCTATCCCATATTTCTTTAGCAGATGCACAAGTAGAAATACGATTAAATTCACTTGCATCTAGTGCACAATAAAGAACATTCATGGCTTTGGCATTTAATTGTGCCAATTTCTTGTCAACCTCATCCCATTCTTTTTCGGGTTTGATTGACTCCTCACCATCTATAATCTTGGTGGGTGTGTGAGGACCGTTCACTATGATACTCCACATATCATAGTCAAGTGCTTGTATGAATATCTTCATCCGAGCTTTCCAATAGGTGTAATTAGACCCATTGAAAAATGGAGGTCGGTTTGTAGATTGCCCCTCGGCTAGAGAAGTACCGACATGGGTTGCCATAGATCTTTGGCTCTTTGATTGTTAGATCAAAGAAGGGCTAGAGCACCTGCTCTGATACCACTTGTTGTCCAGCTATGCAACCCAAGAGGAGGGGGTGAATTGGGTTTCTAAAAATTTTAAGCCCAACTGATTACTTATGAAGAACAAAACAAAGACTTTAATTCAATATTAATTACCTAAAGCAGGAATGCAAGAATATAATAAAGAAATAAAGTGAAGCGATAAAGCACACCCACAAACACAAGGATTTATAGTGGTTCGGTGCTAACCTTGCACCTACATCCACTCCCCAAGATCCTACTTGGGAATTTCAATCCACTATACTTTGTATTCAACCCGAATACAAAACGTCGGAAACTCCGACACTAGCTATCCCAAGCTAGTCTACTTGTTTCCCGGGTACAAGTAAACCCAAAACACTCCGATTTCAGGTTCGGATCAACCTTCCCTTGTTTTGGAAATCCTCCAAAAATAAGAACAATTACTTACAAGAGTAAGAGAATTTAAAGCACAAATTAATACAATAACAGCTCCTTAAATGAGTGAATATATCAATAAAACCACTTTACTCAATTGAAGAAATCCTTTTTTGGATTTTCTCAAGGTGGATGAATGCTTGAACGAATGCTTGAGAAGAGGATGATCGTTGATTGAAGATCCCTTGAAGGCTTTGAACGATCTCTAGATCAAGGTTGAAACAATAGGCTTGAAAGATCCTCTCTTTGAATGCTCTTGCTTTTCTCTTTCACAATCTCTCGTGTGGATTTTGGATCCTCTTTTCTTTTTCTCTCGAATATCTCATTGATCTCAGGCTTTTTCATGCAGATTTCGGATCCTCTCTATTGTATTTGATCTCACGTTTGATCTGCTATTTAATCTGCAATTTCTTTCACCATTTTAAGCATTTTATAGCATTAAAAGCAAGAGAAAATAATTTAGGCAGATAAAGAGCCGTTAGAGCAATTTTAGGAAGCATAAAAGGTAATTAAAATGGGCAAAAAACTATCCGTTGAAGATATTTTCCGTCGCAGGGGTCGACTCATGAGTCGACTCATGCTTCAGGAGTCGACTCATGAGTCGACTTCTGTTGCATTTACCAGAGAATGCGTTTCTGGAAATTCTTGGCTCAAATCAGCAGGGGTCGACTCATGAGTTGACTCATGCCTTGTGGGTCGACTCATGAGTCGACTCACAGGTCGTGCCAAGCCAGAAAACTAGCGTGCCAAGGAGAATTTTTGCGTGCCAATCAGCTCACAGTGCCATGAGTTGACTCATGAGTCGACTCATGCACTTCAAACCTTCATAACTTCAAAAATATAAGTCCAAAAATAATGAAATTTTCACCAATAGTTTACAAATCATTTGTTGTATCAAATGATACTATCAAATCAGGATTTTAGTGAAATTACGATTTTGCCCTTGAAGAGCATAAGGACTTTTTCATTTTAAAATTATTTGTATCCCTTCAATCTGCTTTGTAATCATCAAAATTAATTTAGGAGCAACAGAGTTGAAAGAGTTCTAAGCAGTAAACAGTAGCTGACTCAACCACAGAGGCAGAATACATAGCTGCAAGTGAAGCCGCCAAAGAAGCTGTCTGGATGAAGAAGTTCATTACTGAATTGGGCATTGTTTCTGAGATTGAGAACCCAGTACCACTTTATTGTGATAATATTGGAGCAGTTGCTCAAGCCAAGGAACCCAGGTCTCACCATAAATCCAAGCATATTTTGAGATGCTTCCATCTCGTTCGTGAAATAATTGAAAGACAAGATGTTATTATTGAACGAGTAGACACAAAGAACAACATAGCGGATCCATTCACTAAAGCTTTACCACAGCAGCAATTCGATCGCCATCTCGATTGTATGGGGTTGAAATATAAAGGAGATTGGCTTTAGTGCAAGTGGGAGATTGAAAGGAATATGTCCTATAAGCCAATCAAAATGTATAAATAGATGGATATTATTTTGTCTCCCGACAACTCATGTACTGATGTTTTAAATAAATAAAGGCATTTAGTTCATCATATGCTGCATCTTATTTTGATGAACCCCATAAATTAGGGCTATGGTTTTAGGGTTATGATGCGATCATACCAAGTGAGACCTAAAACCTTAAAACTCTAATTTTAAATATTCCTAGTCGATGGAACATTGAGTAGGGGATCAATGTTTCCGGTAAGACTGGTACATCCTGTATATGCTCGGCAGAGAGGATAATTAATCTCACAATTACTTGTGTATGACACTAATATAAGGATGTAAGTATTCATTAGAGAATGAATCCACTGAATTGATCCAATTAAAGAATATCTGATGGAGTCTTATCTACATGTCAACAGATTTTTTCTTATAGTGAGAATTGTGCATGTAAATCTTTTGACCTGAGACTGCCATAGAACCTTATAAGCATGAATCCATATTTTGGATCATACTCATTCATGATTTAATCATGTACGGGATGTTCTGGATATGATGGATTGCTTATGAAGGTTGTGAGTAGGTCAATATGGAAACGATCGCTCCTAGTAAGAGGAGATCGCATCCTATCTGCTTCAATCAAATAATGATTCAGGAAGACTTTGATCAAAGCATTATGAAAAAAAAAATTAGAAATGGTTTCTAATATTTTATAAATTGAATCATTATTATTTGATCAAGAGAAATATGAATATAAAATTGGGTTTGACATTTTTTCATACCCAAACTTATATTCGGGATGCAGGATGATCGTAAGATCAAGTTGCATGGTAATTTTCACTGAAGGGTATTTTTGGTATTTTCATCAAAATTCCATATCTACTAGGTAGACATGATACATTGCTAGATGTCAATCATGTCTTGTGAGTTTGATCGAATTAAAGAGTTTAATTCGATCATTAATTAAAAGCTATTCTGATTGATCAAAATGGTTCAGCTTGATTTGACCTAAATCGGCTAGACTGTGTTCTAACCAAATTAGTTTAAATTACACCTGGACTCACTGCTGGCTAGATGTGGAACCCAATGGGTCACACACAAAGGGAATTGATCATGGGTTTAATTTGATTAAACCATGTTTGCAAGTTGAACATGCTCGCACATGTTGCAAACCCTAGCATTTAGATTCGAATCGAATTCGAATCGGGTTCCGATTTGGGCTAATTTAGAACCAATTTGAGCCAAATTGGATTTGGTCTTGAAGTGGGTTTGAAGTGTTTTAATTGGGCTTGCTGTTGGATGTCAAAAACCAGGGAACCATACGCCTAAGAGTCTCTCTCTTGGCGTGTGGATTTAAATCCATGCGCATGAGCCACATGGTGCATGGATGGAGTTGGCGCCACCATTGGATAAGATCTATCCTATTTTTCTCCATAACCTTTATTCTATGAATGTATTTCAAATGTCTTAGGAGGTGCCTAAGAGTCCTTCTGAGTATTAAACTCATCATAGAAGAATTAAGAAAAGGATAAGAATTAAATCCATGAGCCACCTCTTGGAAGCGCCCCTTTGAAATTTCAAATGGGGAGATAAGTTTTAAATTATCCACGCCCATTTATCTCTTGCGCCATTCTTCATATTGGTGCCATATATCTTGGCCATTGGATGGGCTTTCTTCCAGATCCAAAGGCATGGGTTGATGGCGCCAATGAGAGAAGCTTCGTGACTTCTCATCTGAACACCGTAAGTTAAGATCGAAGAGTCTTTCTGAAATAAGGCGTCTCTTCAACCCAATTTTGATGTACACATGGCATTTCTTAACTTATGGGGCATGAGAAATAGATAAGAGGCATGAGATAATTTGTAAGAGGGCGTGAGATGTTTTGGATTGCATCTTTACGTGCAATATAAATAGGGGTGCAAGCCGAGGAGTCTCGGGTATTCAGAAATCTTCTTTCTTTTTTACAAGAGGCTCTGCTTGTCCAATTTTCTTTATTCCTTCTCTCTAGTCTAGATAAGGTCCTGATAAAGGACAAGAAATCTTCCAAAAGGTTTAGAGAATTGGAATAAAAATTAAAGAGACAAGGAGCAAGAAAGAAAGGGAAGAAAAGGTCCAACAGTGTGACAACAAACCCAAGAAAGGAGGTTCTGCCCAAATTGCATTTAAATTCTGATAAATCAGAATTTAATTGCAGAGTATTTTCTAATAAGTGCTAGAGAATTGATCGAGTCCTTGTGTGGATCAACGTTGGAGGGTGAATACGTGGGCACCTGGTGGAAACTCAAACAGATTGCTGTCGGCAACTAAGCACAAATCAGGGTTTAGCGATAAGAGGTATGTTTCTATATCTTTTATTTGATATTAATGCATATTATATGGTTTAATTTCTGATAAGGTGATCTTGGAGTTAGGTTTTAATTTTATGATTTCATAATAATTGTTTTGAAATCCATGCTTCCGCCATTGCACTAAAACCTTACAGGTCGGTCGCGACAGCCACGGCAATCGAAGAAGTTCTGGCTGGAGGGAGACCGGCAGCAGCTTCAGAAGGTTCGGTTTCGTCATCAGACGTCTCATCCAGGAAGCCGAGGTCCAGCTTGGAAAACTTTTCGACCACCTTCTCTTGGCAGAGCTCAAAGCCCTTGATGAAGGCGGCCTGGCCGAACTCGACCTTTAGATCCCTCATCTTGGAGGAGGTTTTGATCTCCTCCACTGCCCGGACCATTGCAATCATTATTGCACCGTACCTAGAGCAACACTCCAGTGAGAATTTCAAAAAAATCTTTTCGGATCACCTCAATTTGAAAAGACTCCAGCACCAGCACATCAAATGCCAAAATATCTAGAAACAACCGAGTACGAAAATTGAGAGAGGCAACTTCGGCTGTGAAAGTTTCTCTGTACTTCCTTCATTCGGAACCCAAACTCGAAAGTGGAGAGACTAGTGTTGGGTATAAAATACCCCCAGCCGAAGTTCGTAAAAGGCCGACCCTCTATGGGCTCTTCCGGCTTCTGACCTTGTGCGATGTCTTTCTGAACTCCCCTGGCTATCCGAGCTTCCATAATACCATCCGGACTTCTCCGATAATGAGATCCTCCATTCATATATCGGGCTGCTCCAAATGCTTTTCAAGCTTCACTATCAGTCGATTTTCTACAGTGATCGACTATTCTTCGAATCTCTTCCAGACTTCTTCCGACCACGGATGACTTTACTCCGAACTTCTTTCGAACTTCGTCAATGTCCGAGCTTCTCCAATAGCAGGACTTCTACAATAACCAGACTCCATTCAAGTTTCTACGATGGTCGACCACCTTCCAAATTTCATCTGAGCTCCTACAAGAGCCGGATCCCAGCTAAACTTCTACAGCGGATGGATTCCAGATGAATTCCTACAACGAACGGGCTCCACCAGTCGGACCTCTACTTCGAACTTTTATTGCAAGTGGACTTCATCCAAGCTCCTACAAGAGCCAGACTCCATCCGAACTTCTATAGTGGATGGATCACAGATGAACTTCTACAACGGATAGGCTCCACCAGCCAGATCTCTACTCCGAGCTTCTACAATAAGGAATCTCCATCCGAGTTTTCACGACAATCGATCTTCGTCCGAGCTTCTACAATAAGCGGCCTCCTTTCGGAATCCTACAAGAGTCAGACTCCATCTGAACTTCTACAATAGAATTGAATCCTGGACTCCTCTAACGTTTGACCTTCCCCAGTGTCCTCGAGACTCCTCCAGCGGATGAACCTCCACAGTGCCATCCGAACTCCACTGTCGGTCGACCCTCCGCCGGATTCCTCATGAAATCGGACCTCTTCGGCGGACAGTCCTCAGACGAGCTTCTACATTAGGCAAATTCCAGACGAACTCCTCTAGCAATCAGACTCTTACCAGACTTCTCCAACAGAAAGTCTCCGTCCGAGCTTCTACAGTAGATGACTTCCGCCTACAGCATCAACGCCCAAGGCACTCGACAACAGTGGACTCGTCAGCAACCTCGAAAATATCCGAGCTTCTCTTAGATTGCAGAGATAGAGAGCCATTCCACTCCATCAGACTTCCTAGCCGAGCTTCAGCCGTTAGGCCCAAACTCTCTGGCAAGTCACGACAATGGTCACTACTTCACTCCACTCTCTGTAACAGATTCTACATGGCCCCACCACTCTCTGACAAGTCACGACAACGGACACCACTCCACTCTCCATAACAAACTCTATGTGGTTCTGAATGGCCCACTGACGCCACTACTCTCTGTAACAAACTCCGTGTGGCCCCGAACAGCCCACTACCAGACAGTTACAGACGTCACTGTCAATCAGTTACACTCTCCATCTATAAAAAGGGACCCCCAGATACGTTCTTCTCTAAGCTCTAAACTCTATCTCGAAACTCTGCAAAAATTTCATTCGAGTACTCCATTTCTTTTGAGGCAGAGTATTGACTTAAGCATCGGAGGGTCTTGTCGGAGCACCCCCAACTCCAGTTTAGACTTTTCTTGCAGGACCCGATGGCGGACACGATCCCCTCAACTCCAGCTTCTCCGACATCGGCGAAATTCTACACCAACAAAATTGATGGTCATTAGGTGCATAGACAAGTGGGAGAGTAAGATAAGCATAGAGCTCAGGATGAGCAAGCATATTTGGAGGCCAAACTTAGTAAGCTAGCTATTCCACTTGACCAAGGTTTTGAGCTATCTACTTCCAGTAAGATACTAGAGGAGATAGTGGAGCTAGATCATTCAGCATGGAGGTGGTAACTTCAATGAGTTTCAGGCTCAGCCCTAGCATCCAAAGAGTAGCACTAGTCAAACTATCTGACTAGATGAAGATCGGTAGAGTGATGGTAGAGCAAGTTATATAGGTCTTCTAGCATTCGAAATGCTAAGATAGGAGGAGAATGTGGGGAAAAATCAGTGCAAGGGTAAAATGATAATTTTAAAATTTTTTCAAAATCATGATTTTACAGCAAAAAAATATTAATTAATCTAATTAATTAACATAAATTTATCCTACACTAGGATCTAAATATGATATATAGCATGCATGCATTTAAATTTGAAATTCGAATTTGAACAATAAATACTTTATTGTAATGTGTTCAGAACACAATACCTTTGTGCGGGTAGTAGATTGCCGCAATCTGATCACCGTCAGAAGAGTCTGATCATCATGACATAGCCACACAGCATGTCTGGCCTCTACGGATCATCCACATGAAGCTCCCGATCTGATCGACTCCTCACGAGTGCTAGCTCGTTGTAGAGCCTTTTTGACGGTCGATGTTGATCGAACTCTTTTGATCGATGTCTGTCGATTCTTCGGATGCTCTGGATCATCAACAGACATGCTTGAGAGGATGTTGAAGATCTCTCTGAGATTTTGTGGGCTCACGATACTCGTAGCTCACTTTCTCACTTCCGGAACCCCAGGCTAAAACTCTAGGAAACTCACCGGAAAACTTGCACCCACTTTTCTTTCTTTTCTTTCTTTTTCTCTTGAAAGGATATGGACTTCTTTCTCATGCACAAGACTTCTCACACCCCAAAATTTTTCTCCAAAAACTTCTTCTTGCATGCCCCATTCTTCTCCTCCTTTTATAACAACGTCAAACGTCTTATCCAAAAGAAAAGATAAAGATGAGTAATAGCACATTTGAATTCAAATCAAATTTTGAATTCAAATAGACACCAACTCATCTCTTATCCACTAAAGACGTGAGGCGTGGCTTAAATGGTGCATTGAGTGATTTCATGAGAAACTTTTTCTCATGTAATAAATAGGGCGTAAAAAAAGGGATAAGGTGCAAAGATTGATTGCCCATTCAAATTCAAACTTTATTTTGAATTTGAATGGCCAACCAATCATCCTTATCCATCCATTTGGCACATTAAAGTGGGATGTGGAGAGGGCTTAGCGTGAGAAAAAAATTCATGAGAAGTTTCTTCTCATGAATCCAAATGGGTGTAATGGAAGTGAGGTGGCGCATGGAGATTGGGTCAAGGTGGTTTAATTATTTAAACCAACCTAATTGAACCAAATAAGTTAGGTCCAATTAGACTAATTTAAATCCAACTTAATTAGGCTTAATTAGGCTCAATAAAATCCTAATCAAATTAGGAATTGACTAAGCCCAACCCCTGATCAAATCAGGGACCAAACCATCTCGACGATTAGGTCAACTCTTAACCTAATCGGGTCAAACCCAACTGAATCCAATTCAATTGGACTTGATCCAAAAATAATTACTCAATCAAATTGAGTTAATTAGCGATCAAATCACTAATTAAATCTCTCATAAATACTAAGTCTAAATCTGATGGGCAATCAGGCATCAGAATTCATCTATATGTAAACCTGATCGAAAAATCCCAACCAGTGGGACTCTTGACCTCGGTACCCATAATGTGTGGAACTCGTGATCAGAGAATCCAGATTCTTGATCACTAAGTCCCAAACGTGTAAGATTCTACATCAGCCATCAGATCAGATAGGAACCTCTAATGTGTGTGACCCCGCAGGTTCGAACCTAAGCCAGTAGCACAGGAACCAATTTCTGTACTAATCAAAGTGACCATCTAGCAATGATACCCGACGTCCGGATAGGTCGAAGAGTCACAATCGCAACACTCAGAACCTACATGAATATGGTTACAGTGTAATTCATCCTTTTGACCTCTGTGTTTAGGATGACTCAGGGTTAAACTGTCAACCCTGATCAGATCATCCGAATCATGCTCAACTCAAACAGTCCTGTGACTCCTCACAAGGACTACCCTGACCAAGGTTTTGCTAAATCAAAACACGACTGTACACAGCTCCTAAACTAGAGTGGTCAATCTCATCTTGACACACACACCGACAAGTCAAGTACTTGACTACACCCAGCAGCCTTCCATCACTGAATTAAAAATTCAGGTAGTCCAGTGCCTAAGTGCAGTGAGTTGCTTGCAAGTCACCGTGGCGGTCTCAGGTCGGAGGGATATTTATACCCATATTCCATCGAAGCAAATCTTGACAGCAGAAATAGCTCTGGAGTTGGTCACATTCAGTGCAGATGTACCTTTACATCTCACATGTATGCCATACCAGTGTCTCCACACTCATTGGTTAAGAGGACAACCAACCTATATGGCACACAACGACCTATGCTTGATAAACGTTGTCGTCCTTGGTAACAACGTATCATTTGGTCGCGAACAGATTTAAGGACTAAACGACAAATCCTCCTTTGTTAAGTCTAAATAGTCCTAAGGACTTCACCACAACAAAGGAGTTCATTAGAAGATGAAATATTTTATGATGAAAAATATCAAAATAATTTTTATTAATTCATAATTCATGTACAAATACAAAAATAAGCACAACCGTTAATAGACTGACGATTGACTTTGGGACACTATTCCCAACAATCTCCTACTTGGCCTAAAGCCAATCGGTGCAGTCTCTAATACCCATCTTCGACTTGTAGTTGTCGAACTCCTTCACCGCAATGGCATTAGTGAATGGGTCAGTCAGGTTCTTCTTTCCGTCGATCTTCTGAAGATCGATGTCACTTCGATCCATAATTTCTCGGATGAGATGGTAGCAGAGCAGAATATGCTTCGTCTGCTAGTGTGCCTTTGGTTCCTTCGCCTGAGCAATGGCTCCAGAGCTGTCACAGTAGAGCAGAACTGGACCAACAAGGGATGGTGCTACTCCGAGCTCGGTGATGAATTTTCTCAGCCACACCGCTTCTTTGGCAGCATCTGATGCAGCGACATACTCTACCTCGCAAACTGAATCAGCGACTATGTGCTGCTTGGAACTTTTCCAGCAGATAGCCCCACCTTTAAGGGTAAAAATAAATCCCGACATACTTTTACTGTCATCATGATCAGACTGGAAACTAGAGTCTGTAAACCCTATAAGTCTCAAGTCTGATTCACCATAAACAAGCCACTGGTCCTTAGTATTTCTTAAATACTTCAGGATGGTTTTAACAACCTTTCAGTGATTCTCCACTGGATCAGATTGGTATCTACTCACTACCCCTAGTGAGTATGCCACATCTGGTCATGTACATGTTATGGCGTACATGATAGATCCCACTGTCGAAGCATATGGAATCCTACCCATACGCTCTCTCTCTTGAGGTGTTGTCGGATAATCCCTCTTCGAAAGAGAAATTTCAAGGGCTATCGAAAGATAGCCTTTCTTGGAATTCTTCATGCTGAACCTCTTCAGCATAGTATCAATGTATGTGGACTGAGGTAAACCAAGTAACCTTTTAGATCTATCCCTATAGATCTTCATCCCTAGGATGTAGGAAGCTTCTACCAGATCCTTCATGGAGAACTGTGACGACAGCAAAATCCTTATTCCCTGTAATGCAGGGACATCATTCCCGATTAAGAGAATGTCATCCACATACAATACAAGAAATACTACTACTGGACCATTAGCCCACTTATAAATGCATGGCTCTTCTCCATTCTTAACGAAGCCATACGTCTTGATCGTCTTATCAAAATGTATGTTCCAACTCTGTGATGCCTGCTTAAGTCCATAAATGGACCTCTGTAGCCTGCACACCTTAGACTCATCTGTGGATGTGAATCCTTCAGGTTGTATCATATACACCTCTTCATCCAGCTCTCCGTTTAGGAAAGCTGTCTTCACATCCATCTACCAGATTTTATAGTCCAGATGGGCAGCTATCGCAAGCATAATCTGAATGGATTTGAGCATTGCCACAGGAGAAAATATCCCGTCATAGTCTATACCATAACGTTGATGATATCTCTTGGCAACCAGACGGGCTTTATAGGTTTTCACCTTTTCGTCTGTACCTCTCTTCCTCTTGAAGACCCACTTACACCCTATGGGTTTTACTCCTTCGGGTGGGTCAACCAATATCCACACATCGTTGACCTTCATGGACTCCATTTTGGATTTCATGGCCTTCAGCCATTTCTCAGAGTCGGGTCTCTGCATTGCATCCATGTAGGTGATCGGATCCTCATCATTTTCATCAAGTTCGATAGGATCACCGTTTTGGACCAAAAAATCATAGTATCTATCCAGTTGATGTGGTACTCTACCAGATCGTCTTAAGGGTGCTTGAACAATGGACTCCAGATCTGATCTAACCAAATTCGATTCAGGTTCAGTAACTTGTGTCAGTTTTTCCACCTGTCGAACTTCGTCAAGTTCGATCTTAGAGGCAACAGTCCCTTCACCAAAGAACTCCTTTTCCAAAAAGATTGTCTTAAGACTGACAAACACTTTTTGCTCATCAGCTAGGTAGAAGTAATACCCTTTGGTCTCTTTTGGGTACCCTATAAAATTACACTTGTCAGACCTAGATCCAAGCTTGTCCGTAATTAAATGTTTAACATAAGCCGGACACCCCCAAACCCTAAGGGGTGAGAGTACTGGCTTACGTCCTATCCATATCTCATATTGCGTTTTGGTTACAGACTTACTCGAAACTCTATTTAGAAGGTAACAAGCCGATTCAAGCGCATATCCTCAGAGGGAGATCGACAGACCAGCAAACCCCATCATGGATCGTATAATATCCAACAAGGTCCGATTCCTCCTTTCAGATACACCATTATGTTATGGTGTTCCAGGAGGAGTCCACTGAGAGAGAATCCCATTCTCCTCAAGATATATTAGAAAATCATTGGAAAGGTATTCACCTCCTCGATCAGATCGAAGAGTTTTAATACACTTTTCAGTTTATTTTTCTATCTTATTTCAGAATAGTTTGAATATTTCAAATGACTCTGATTTATGCTTCATTAAATAGACATACCCATACCTCGATAGGTCGTCTGTGAAGGTTATGAAGTAGAAATATCCACCTCTTACACTTGAGCTCATGGGTCCACATACATTAGAATGTACCAAACCCAAGAGTTCACTGGCTCGCTCACCTTTTTCAGTAAAAGGTGATTTGGTCATTTTACCAAGAAGACAGGACTCACAGGTTGGAAGTGATTCACAATCATCTACTTCAAGAATTTCTTCTTGAGCCAACCTGTTTATCCTGTTCTTATTGATATGACCTAGCCTACAGTGCCAAAGGTAGACTTCTGACACATTATCTATTCTAGGGCATTTATCGGAGGTTTGAACCACATTAACAGGTTGTGATAGAAAGTAAATTCCATTATTAAGTTGTCCAACAAACATTGTAACACCATTCAAAATGATATTGCAAATATTTTCTTTTATTAAAAATTGATAATCATTCATGGCCACAAGGCCTACAGAAATAATATTTAATAAAAAACTTGGACAATAGTGACATTCACTTAGAATTATATTTTGAGAATTGATTACACGGTTCATGATTCCTAATGCTAGAACTGAAACTTTACTTCCATCTCCAACGTTCAAAAATCCATCACCTTCATCAAATCTCCTACTGACCTGCAGACCTTGCATCGAATTGCAAATATGATAAGGGCTTCCGATATCCAATACCCAGGCAGTAGTATCACAAATGGAAAAGTTGCAAGGTGTTATCATATAAGTACCTTGCTTCTTCTTCGGCCTGTTCGGGTCCAAGGAGGCAATGTATAGAGGACAGTTCCTCTTCCAGTGCCCCTGCTTCTTGCAAAAAAAGTACTCCACCTGGCTCTAATCGGGCTTGCATTTCTTAGTCTGACCCTGTGCAGATGTCCCAGCATGCAGCTGCACCTTCTTATTCTTCTTCTTGTTCTTCTTCTTCCCTTTCTTAAAGGGTCGACGACCAGAAGAAGACCCTCCCACTACATTCACCGACTCCTTATGGAGCTGGTGATCCTTCTCAAAGTTCTGCAGCAACCCCAACAAGCCGTGGTAGTTTACTACAGGCTTTATCATCCAAAAATGAGTAAGGGAGGGGAGGAAGGACTTGGGCAATGAATTAAGGATCGCATCCTTACCGAGCTACTCGTGCAGGGGAAAGCCCAGTTTACTTAGATGCTTAATCATTTCGATCATGTACAGTACATGATCAGTGATTGAGGCTCCATCCCTCATCCGAGCATTGAAAATGACACAACTAGTTTTGTGCCTTTCAACATCGTCAGGCGTGCCAAAGGAGTCGTTCAACATTTGAAGCATCTCCTGTGGCTGGGCATTCTCGAACCTGTGGCTGAACTCATCATTCATTACCGCCAGCATAATGCACCGAACGATGGTGCGGTCGTTGAACCACTTCTGATAAGTGTCTCGGACCATCCCTCTAACGTTCGGGGTCGGCTCCTCAGGTGTCGGATCCGTTACTACATAAAGGATCCGCTCATGCTCAAGGATGATTTTTAATTTTCGATACTAGCTATCGAAATTAGGTCCCATGAGCTTGTCATTATCTAATAATGACCGGAGGGACAGGGTAGTGGCCATAGCTGCATAAAGAAAAATTAGACCTCTATTAGTACATAAATTATAAATACTAAAGACTTGGACTTTAGTCTAAAATTTCTCCCAGTATTTTTACGAACTGGTAGCCTCAACCTCCAATTCGAGGAATTACTTTAATTCCTTAGTGGGTACTAGAATCCACACAGACTACACACGAGCCCAACTTTGGTTGGTCAACCCATGTGCATCTATGGGTAGGTTCATAACCAGTTGTTTCTCTAAACAACTTCTAGTAATTGATTTTGCCCCAGAATCTAATCAGTAGGCTTTGGTCTCCACTAAAAAGATCTGGTTAGGTCCAACCATTAACATGATTTGATTTGGTGAATCAGACCAATAAATGATCAGGCCCGACTTTAGCCGGCCAACCTGATCACCATCAGAAAGACTCAAACCAAATTATCATATTATGAATGATAATTCCATTAGTCAATAAGCACCAGGCCATTGGGCCTCCAACGATTATTAAACTAATGGACTCATTATCACTCACTTAATGGAAGGCTATGACTTAGTTATCAATATAACTTAATCATTTTTAGGGACCTAATATTTTTTTTTTTGAGGATTTTATTAAAGGATAGATGTGAAGAAAATATCCAGCCAATTTCAATCCTCCCACTGACTTCACCAAGTCAGATTAAAAAGAATTTAATTAAAGCTGGCATTAGGAGCACCTAAATCAATCAAACTGATCTACCTAATGACATGGGTGAGCCCTAATCACCAAGTGATCTAATCAAAACCTAATTCACTAGGTTGGCCAGGTAAGTGAGATTAGTGGTGGGGATAAGCCATTAACTCATCAGAGATCAAATCACTGCGAGTAGCTCCCGCTTAAAAACCACTGGTCAAACTGCCAAACTTACCTTAGACACCAATCGGTTCATTAGTTTTAATTTGATCAACTTAGTAAATAGGGTTCCACCGCATAGCCATGAATTAAGTCCATCTTGGTCTAGTTAAAGACATGGACCCATTCAACTACAACTATTGGAGTTGAGTCTAGAGTATCCTTGACCTAAACTAATTCAACTTTTGATTAGATTTGACCAATTACTCTAATTTAGTCCATTTCTTTAAGCTAACCTGAGGTCTAACCCAATTATGGACCTAATCCATCTAACCCATTGACCCACAAGTTTATACAATTATCTTAGGTCTTAATTCACAATTCTAGACCTACTAGACAATACTTAATTCTTTTAATTAAGTATTTGGGCTGATGGGTCAGGGTTTGGCATTTCGAAAATAATTTTCAAATTTGAAAGATTTTATTTTCTGTTCATCAAATATGTTGACTCATTTCACAAATAGATCAGCACATTTTATAAATAGCAATCCTATTGCTAATTACATAACAGAAAATAACTCAATCAAAATAAATCATGAATATTCCTTTAGATCTAATCTAACACATTTATGATAAATTTCATAATTGAACCTTTATAATTAATTTCTTTCGCTGCTTCATCTGCATGGGATATAATTGCAGTGGCACCCCTACCACCATAAGAGACCCCATCGAATGGGAGGAGAGGGCCTTTAAACCCTACTTTTCTCCTATGACCGGATGGCCATGGCAACCAACCCAATTCGATTACTTGCTACTTGGATCAAGTATATCTAAATATACCAATTTCAAAATTTAAATTTTAAATTTTAAATTTTGAATTTCAAATTTCAAACAAATTTCAAATTTTAAAATTTTGAATTTTAAATTTTAAATTTTAAATTTTGAATTTTAAATTTTGAATTTTAAATTTGAAATTTAACCCAAATTTCAAATTTCAATTTTTAAATTTCAAATTTTTGAATTTTAAATTTTGAATTTCAAATTTCAAATTTTAAATTTTGAATTTCAAATTTTTTTTTTGAATTTTGAATTTCGAACAACTTTCAAAAATCAAATTTTAAATTTTGAATTTCAAATTTCAAATTTAAACTTTTAGATTACAAGTTAATCTACGCATGCAAATATATATATATATCATATCTAAGAACCCGCTCTGATACCATTTATGGGAAAAAATCAGTGCAGGGGTAAAATGGTAATTTTAAAAAACTTTTCAAAATCATGATTTTACAGTAGAAAAATATTAATTAATCTAATTAATTAACATGAATTTACCCTACACTAAGATCTAAATATGATATATAGCATGCATGCATTTAAATTTAAAATTTAAATTTGAACAATAAATACTTTATTGTAATGTGTTCAGAACACAATACCTTTGTGTGGGTAGTAGATCGCCACAATCTGATCACCGTCGGGAGAGTCTGATCATCGTGACACACCACACAGCATGTCTGGCCTCTGCGGATCATCCATACAAAGCTCTCGGTCTGATCGACTCCTTACAAGTGCTAGCTCGTTGTAGAGCCCTTTTGACGGTCGATGCTGTTCAAACTCCTTCGATCGATGTCTGTCGATTCTTCGGACGCTCTGGATCGTCAACAGACGTGCTTGAGAGGATGTTGAAGATCTTCCTCAGATTTTGTGGGCTCACGATATTGGGAATAGTATCCCAAAGCCAATCATCAGCGTGTTGACGGTTGTGCTCTTTGTTGTATTAGTACATGAATTAAAAATTAATAAAAGTTATTTTGATATTTTTTCATCACAAATTATTTCATCTTCTAATGAACTTCTGTGTTGTGGTGAAGTCCTTAGGACTATTTAGACTTGACAAAGGAGGATTTGTCATTTAGTCCTTAAATCTGTTCGCGATCAAATGATACGTTGTTATCAAGGACGACAACGTTTATCAAGCATAGGTCATTGTATGCCATATAAGTTGGTTATCCTCTTAATCAATGAGTGTGGAGACACTGGTATGGCATACAGGTAAGATGTAAGGGTACATCTACACTGAACGTGACCGACTCTGGAGCTATTTCTACTATCAAGATTTGCTCCGATGGAATATAGGTATAAATATCCTTCCGACCTGGGACCGCCACGGTGACTTGCAAGCAACTCACTGTACTTAGGCACTGGACTACCTGAATTTTTAATTCAGTGACGGAAGGCTGCTGGGTGTAGTCAAGTACTTGACTTGTCGGTGCGTGTGTCAAGATGGGATTGACCACTCCAGTTTAGGAGCTGTGTACAGTCATGTTTCAATTTAGCAAAACCTTGGCCAAGGTAGTCCTTGTGAGGAGTCACAGGACTGTTTGAGTTGAGCACGATTCGGATGATCTAATCAGGGTTGACAGTTTAAACCCTGAGTCATTATAAAAATATAGGGGTCATAAGGATGAATTATATAGTAACCATATTCACATAGATTCTGAGTGTTGAGATTGTGACTCTTCGACCTATCCGGACGTCAGGTACCATTGCTAGATGGTCACTTCGATTAGTACAGGAATTGGTTCCTATGCTACCGGCTTAGGTTCGAACCTGCGGGGTCACACACATTAGAGGTTCCTATCTGATCTGATGGCTGGTGAAGAGTCCTACGTGTCTGAGATTCTGTGATTGAGAATCAGGATTCTCTGATCACAAATTTCACACATTTTGGGTACCGAGGTCAAGAGTCCCACTAGTTGGGACTTTTCGATCAGGGTTACATATCGATGAATTCTGATGCCCGATTGCCCATTGGATTTGGTCTCAATATTTATAAGAAGTTTAATTAGTGATTTGATCACTAATTAACTCAATTTGATTGAGTATTTATTTTTGGATCAAGTCCAATTGAATTGGATTCAGTTGGGTTTGATCCGATTAGGTTAAGAGTTGACCTAATCGTCAAGATGGTTTGGTCCCTGATTTGATCAGGGATTGGACTTAGTCAATTTCTGATTTGATTAAGATTTTATTGAGCCTAATTAAGCCTAATTAAGTTGAGTTTAAAATTAGTCTAATTGGACCTAACTTATTTGGTTCAATTAGGTTGGTTTAAATAATGAAACCACCTTGGACCAATCTCCATGCGCCACCTCACTTCCATTGCACCCATTTGAATTCATGAGAATTTCTCATGAATTTTTCTTCACACCAAGCCTTTCTCCATGCCCCACTTTAATGTGCCAAGTGAATGGATAAGGTTGGCCATTCAAATTCAAAATAATGTTTGAATTTGAATGGGCAATTAATCTTTGTGCCTTATCCCTTGTTTTATGCCCCAA
This sequence comes from Elaeis guineensis, assembly GCF_000442705.2. Taxonomy (NCBI): domain Eukaryota; kingdom Viridiplantae; phylum Streptophyta; class Magnoliopsida; order Arecales; family Arecaceae; genus Elaeis; species Elaeis guineensis. Next base: position 50,017,493 of record NC_025998.2, read on the forward strand.
TTAATTACATGAGAAAATGTTTCTCATGAAATCAGTCCATGCACAATTTCAGCCATGCCTCCTCTTCTCACGCCTTTTGTGGATAAGGGATGAGTTGGTGTGATAGCCGAGCCCAGCCAGCAGATCAAAGCCCAAAAAAAAAAAAAAAAAACAGAGCAAACCGGGAAGAAGACTCCCGATAGGAGTCTTCTTCTCCAGCGAAACCCAAGCGAATCAGGAATCCTAGGACCCTTCGGAGTCCTAGGACTCTCTATAAGAAGACCCCTTCCCCTTTAGACTGAAGATCGACCTCCTCCCTCTCTCTTTCTCTCTGTTTTTCTCAAATCGAAGCCGCGGATATCGTTTGGGTTCTCGCCAGCGAGGTCACCGGAGGTTAAGGTAAGTTTCCCCTCTTCTTCTCCTCTTTCTTCTTCTTCCTCCCCGTGCAATTGTGCACGGCTGCCGGCGACAAAAATTGCTGATTTCCGATCGGGAAAGGGACCTCTATTTTTGGGTCTCTTTTCCTTGAAGTTTCCGGCGCCGGCGAACGGAATTGATCGCCGGCCACCCTCCTCCGTGACCGGGGGAGTGATTCCCGTCGGTCGCCGGCCTCCGTCGCAGCGACCGTGGCTCGAACGGCCGGTCAAGGCCGGAGAACCCCCACCGTCCCCTGTTCGGCCTGGAAGGAACCAAGGAAAAAGAAGAAGAAGAAGAAGAAGAAAAAGAAAAGAAAAGAAAAAGAAAAGAAAAGAAGAAAAAGAAAAGAAAGGAAAAAAGAAAAGAAAAAAAGAAAAGAAAAAGAAAAGAAAAGCAAAGAAAAGAAAAGAAAAGAAAAGAAAAAAAAAAGAGAAAAGAATAAATATAATAATAATAATAATAATAACAATATATATATATATATATGTAAATATATATATATACTTATATATATATATATAAATAAGTGAATAAATAAAATAAAAAAATAAAAAAATGATGAGAGAGAGAGTTTCTCTCTCTTCTTTCAGTCTGAACCCTAATTTTCTCTCTCTAGAATTGGACTTTCTCTCTCTACTTTCTCTCTCTAGCCTGTTTCTCTCTCCTGATGGATTTCTCTCTCTCTAAAGTCATCCTTCTAAGATTAGCGTAGGGGAAGGCTTCATCTGATGATTCTGATCGAGTTTAGAGATGAGTCTGATTTTAAGCGAGATTTTGATTTTGGGATTTGTTAGATTTAATTTTGAATTAAAAATTAATATAAAACTATAATTTTGGATAATAGGCACGGAAGAATCTCCTAGAAGTTAGTCGATCCGTTCATTCAGTGCTCCGTGAAAGGTAAGTAATGAATCATCTTCTCGAGATATTCCATATTTATTCTGAAAATAAATAATTATTCTCTGAAATTATGCATGATTTATGAAATTATGTTTTGAAAGAAAAGTGCTTTTGAAATGTTATGGTATATCGATTTATGCACATGTTTAGTGAAAGATTATGATATATGTTGTGGTACTAAGTGTTTTGATATAGATCGGATTTATGCTCTCAGCCTAACTATGTTTCAGTGGGCCCCACCAATGGAGATTATACGTTGGTACTTTGTGGACCCTGCCAGTGGGGGTTGTGCGCTGGTATTTGTGGACCCTGCCAGTGGGGGTTGTGCGCTGGTATTTCTGGACCCTGCCAGTGGGAGTTGTGCACTGGTATTCTGTGGACCCCGCCAATGGGGGTTAAACGTTGGTCATAGTCAAGGCTGTTGAGTTACGAGTGTTTTGAAATCGAATCGGATTTATGATTATATTATATGTGAATATTTGAAAATATTTGATCAGCATGAAATATACTCTTATGTTTATTTGCAGCATTATTCTTGAAAATTAGATAATATCTGAAATATCTGGTAGAGATATTTATTACTTACTGGGCTGTCTAGCTCATTACCTTTCTTTCTATTTTTCAGATTCAGATAATTAATTTCAAGCGTGGGAAGAAATATTGGGACAGAGCTTTAGAGGCGAGATTTAACATTGTCAACTTCATTGAACTTAGATTTATTTTTTTAGCAAAAATTTTATTGGATGTAAGACATTTGATTTAATTACTTGAATTATAGTTGAATAATAATTATTTGAATTTATTCCGCTGCGATACATTGATATCGTGATGAGATGCCTTGCATGCTTATGGAGAGAGTTCTTCATGAGTATGCGGCGGTTGCTGCGACCCTCGATTCACAATCTCGGATCGGGGGCGTGACAGTTGGTGTCCATTTGAATTCAAAATTTGATTTTGAATTCAAATGAGCAATTACTCATCTTTATCTTTTCATTTGGATAAGATTTTTGAAGTGATTATAAAAGGAAGAGAAGAGTGGGGCATGCAAGAAGAAGAAGTCTTTTCTTGGAGAGAAGTTTTGGGGTGTGAGAAAGTCTTGTGCATGAGAAGGAAGTCCATCCTTCCAAGGAAAAAAAAAAAAGTGGGTGCAAGGTTTCCGTTGAGTTCCCTAGAGTTTTAGCCTGGGGTTTGGGAAGTGAGAAGGTGAGCTACGAGTGTCATGAGCCTACAAAATCTCAGGAAGATCTTCAACATCCTCTCAAGCATATCTGTTGATGATCCAGAGCATCCAAAGAATCGATAGATATCGATCGAAAGAGTTCGATCAGCATCCGCCATCAAAAGGGCTCTACAACGAGCTAGCACTCGTAAGGAGTCGATCAGACCGAAAACTTCGTGTGGACGATCCATAGAGGTCAGACACATTGTGTGACTGCATCGCGATGATCAGACTCTCCTGACGGTGATCAGATTGCGGCACTCTACTATCCGCATAAAGGTATTGTGTTCTGAACACATTACAGTAAAGTGTTTACTGTTCGAATTTGAATTCAAATTTAAATAAATATATGCTGTATATCATATTTAGATCCTAGTGTAGGATAAATTTATGTTAATTAATTAGATTAATTAATATTTTTCCATTATAAAATCATAATTTTGAAAAAGTTTTAAAATTACCATTTTACCCCTACACTGAATTTTTCCCACAAATGGTATCAGAGTGGGTTCTTAGATATGATATATATTTGCATGCATAGATTAAGTTGTAATCTAAAAGTTTAAATTTGAAATTTAAAATTCAAAATTTAAAATTTGAATTTTGAAATTTGAAATTCGAAATTCAAAATTCAAAATTTTGAAATTCAAAATTTGAAATTTAGTTAAAATTTTAAATTTGAAATTCAAAATTTAAAATTCAAAATTTGAAATTCAAAATTTGAAATTCAAAAATTTAAAATTTAAAATTTATTTGAAATTTGAAATTCAAAATTTAAAATTTAAAATTTAAAATTTGAAATTTAAATTTTGAAATTGGTATACAAAGATATACTTGATTCAAGTAGCAAGTAATCGAATTGGGTTGGTTGCCATGGCCGTCCGGTCATAGGAGAAAAGTAGGGTTTAAAGGCCCTCTCCTCCCATTCGATGGGGTCTCCTATGGTGGTAGGGGTGCCGCTGCAATTATATCCCATGCAGATGAAGCAGCAAAAGGAATTAATTGTAAAGGTTCAATTGTGAAATTTATCATGAATGTGTTAGATTAGATCTAAAGGAATATTCATGATTTATTTTGATTGAGTTATTTTCTGTTATGTAATTAGCAATAGGATTGCTATTTATGAAATGTGCTGATCTATTTGTGAAATGAGTCAATATATTTGGTGAACAAAAAATAAAATCTTTCAAATTTGAAAATTATTTTTGAAATGCCAAATCCTGACCCATCAGCCCAAATACTTAATTAAAAGAATTTAGTGTTGTCTAGTAGGTCTAGAATTATGAATTAAGACCTAAGACAATTGCATAAACTTGTGGGTCAATGGGTTAGATGGATTAGGTCCATAATTAGGTTAGACCTAAGGTTAGCTTAAAGAAATGGACTAAATTAGAGTAATTGGTCAAATCTAATCAAAAATTGAATTAAATTAGGTGAAGGATACTCTAGACTCAACTCCAATAGTTGTAGTTGAATGGGTCCATGTCTTTAATTAGACCAAGATGGACTTAATTTATGGCTACGCGGTGGAACCCTATTTACTAAGTTGATCAAATTAAAACTAATGAACCGGTTGGTGTCTAAGGTAAGTTTGGCAGTTTGACCAGTGGTTTTTAAGCGGGAGCTACTCGTAGTGATTTGATCTTTGACAAGTTAATGGCTTATCCCCACCACTGATCTCACTTACCTGGCCAACCTGATGAATTAGGTTTTGATTAGATCACTTGGTGATTAGGGCTCACCCATGTCATTAGGTAAATCAGTTTGGCTGATTTAGGTTTCAATCCTCCCACTGACTTCACCAAGTCAGATTAAAAAAGATTTACCTAAAGCTGGATATTTTCTTCTCTTTGATTCTTTAATAAAATCCTCGAAAATTATTAGGTCCTAAAAATGATTAAGTTATATTGATAACTAAGTCATAGCCTCCCATTAAGTGAGTGATAATGAGTCCATTAGTTTAATAATCATTGGAGGCCCAAAGGCCTGGTGCTTATTGACTAATAGAATTATCATTCATAGTATGATAATTTGGTTTGAGTCTTTCTGATGGTGGTTAGGTTGGCCGACCAAAGTCGGGCTTGATCATTTATTGATCCGATTTACCAAATAAAATCATGTTAATGGTTGGACCTAACCAGATCTTTTCAGTGGAGGCCAAAGCATACTGATTAGGTTCTGGGGCAAAATCAATTACTAGAAGTTGTTTAGAGAAACAACTGGTTATGAACCTACCCATAGATGCACATGGGTTGACCAACCAAAGTTGGGCTCGTGTGTAGTCCATGTGGATTCTAGTACCCACTAAAGAATTAAAGTAATTTCTCGAATTGGAGGTTGAGGCTATCAGTTCGTAAAAATACTGGGAGAAACTTTAGACTAAAGTCCAAGTCTTTAGTATTTATAATTTATGTACTAATAGAGGTCTGATATTCCTTTATGCAGCTATGGCCACTATCCTGTCCCTCCGATCATTATTAGATAATGACAAGCTCATGGGACCTAATTTCGATAGCTGGTATCAAAAATTAAAAATCATCCTTGAGCATGAGCGGATCTTTTATGTAGTAACAGATCTGACACCTGAGGAGCCAGCCCTGAACGTTAGAGGGACGGTTCGAGACACTTATCAGAAGTGGCTCAACGACCGCACCATCGTTCGATGCATTATGCTGGCGGCAATGAATGATGAGTTCAGCCGCAGGCTCGAGAATGCCCAGCCATAGGAGATGCTTCAAATATTGAACGACTCCTTTGGCATGCCTGACGATGTTGAAAGGCACAAAACTAGTGCCATTTTCAATGCTCGGATGAGGGATGGAGCCTCAGTCACTGATCATATACTGTACATGATCGAAATGATTGAGTGCCTAACTAAACTGGGCTTTCCCCTGCACGAGCAGCTCGATAAGGATGCGATCCTTAATTCATTGTCCAAGTCCTTCCTCCCCTTCCTTACTCATTTTCAGATGACAAAGCCTACAGTGAACTACCACGATTTGTTGGGGTTGCTGCAGAACTTTGAGAAGGATCACCAGTTCCATAAGGAGTCGGTGAATGTTGTGGGAGGGTCTTCTTCTAGTCGTCGACCCTTTAAGAAAGGGAAGAAGAAGAATAAGAAGAAGAAGAATAAGAAGGTGCAGCTATATGCTGGGACGTCTGCACAGGGTCAGACCAAGAAGCGCAAGCCCGACCAGAGCCAGGCGAAATGCTTCTTTTGCAAAAAGCAGGGGCACTGGAAGAGGAACTATCCTCTATACATTGCTTCCCTAGACCCGAACAGGCCGAAGAAGAAGCAAGGTACTTATATGATAACACCTTGCAACTTTTCCATTTATGATACTACTATCTGGGTATTGGATACCGGAAGTCCTTATCATATTTGCAATTCGATGCAGGGTCTGCAGGTCAGTAGGAGATTTGATGAAGGCGAGAGATTCCTGAACGTTGGAGATGGAAGCAAAGTTTCAGTTCTAGCATTAGGAATCATAAACCTTGTAATCAATTCTCGAAACATAATTCTGAGTGAATCTCACTATTATCCAAGCTTTTTATTAAATATTATTTCTGTAGGCCTTTTGGCCATGAACGATTATCAATTTTTAATAAAAGAAAATATTTGCAATATCATTTTGAATGGTGTTACAATATTTGTTGGATAACTTAATAATAGAATTTACTTTCTATCACAACCTGTTAATGTGGTTCAAACCTCTGGTAAATACCCTAGAATAGATAATGTGTCAGAAGTCTACCTTTGGCACTGTAGGCTAGGTCATATCAATAAGAACAGGATAAACAGGTTGGCTCAAGAAGAAATTCTTAAAGTAGGTGATTGTGAATCACTTCCAACCTGTGAGTCCTGTCTTCTTGGTAAAATGATCAAATCACCTTTTACTAAAAAAGGTGAGCGAGCCAGTGAACTCTTGGGTTTGGTACATTCTGATGTATGTGGACCCATGAGCTCAAGTGCAAGAGGTGGATATTTCTACTTCATAACCTTCACAGATGACCTATCAAAGTATGGGTATGTCTATTTAATGAAGCATAAATCAGAGTCGTTTGAAATGTTCAAACTATTTCGAAATGAGGTAGAAAAATAAATTGAAAAGTGTATTAAAACTCTTTGATCTGATCGAGGAGATGAATACCTTTCCAATGATTTTCTGATATATCTTGGGGAGAATGAGATTCTCTCTCAGTACACTCCTCTTGGAATACCACAACATAATGGTGTATCTGAAAGGAGGAATCGGACCTTATTGGACATGGTTCGATCCATGATGGGATTTGCTGGTCTGCCGATCTCTCTCTGAGGATATGCGCTCGAATCGGCTTGTTACCTTCTAAATAGAGTTCCGAGTAAGTCTGTAACCAAAATGCCATATGAGATATGGATAGGATGTAAGCCAATACTCTCACACCTTAGGATTTGGGGGTGTCCGGCTTATGTTAAACATTTAATTACGGACAAACTTGGACCTAGGTCTGACAAGTGTAATTTTATAGGATACCTAAAAGAGATCAAAGGATATTATTTCTACCTAGCTGATGAGCAAAAGGTATTTGTCAGACTTAAAGCAATCTTTTTGGAAAAAGAGTTCCTTGATGAAGGGATTGTTGCCTCTAAGGTCGAACTTGATGAAGTTCGATTGGTGGAAAAATCGACACAAGTTGCTGAACCTGAATCGGATTTGATTAGATCAGATCCGGAGCCCATTGTTCAAGCACCCTTAAGGCGATCTGGTAGAGTACCACATCAACCGGACAAATACTATATTTTTTTGGTCCGGGATGACGATCCTATCGAACTTGATGAAAACGATGAGGATCTAATTACTTACATGGATGCAATGCAGAGACCCGACTCTGAAAAATGGCTAGAGGCCATGAAATTTGAAATGGAGTCCATGAAGGTCAACAATGTGTGGACATTGGTTGACCCACCCGAAGGAGTAAAACCCATAGGGTGTAAGTGGGTCTTCAAGAGGAAAAGAGGCACAGACGGAAAGGTGGAAACTTATAAAGCCCATCTGGTTGCCAAGCGATATCGTCAACGTTATGGTATAGACTATGACGAGATGTTTTCTCCTATGGCAATGCTCAAATTCATTCGGATTATGCTTGTGATAGCTGCCCATCTGGACTATAAAATTTGGCAGATGGATGTGAAGACAGCTTTCCTAAATGGAGAGCTGGATGAAGATGTGTATATGATACAACATGAAAGATTCACATCCACAGATGAATCTAAGGTGTGCAGGCTACAGAGGTCCATTTGTGAACTTAAGCAGGCATCCTGGAGTTGAAACATACATTTTGATAGGACGATCAAGACATATGGCTTCGTTAAGAACGGAGAAGAGCCCTGCATTTATAAGTGGGCTAATGGTCCAGTAGTAGTGTTTCTTGTATTGTATGTGGATGACATTCTCTTAATCGAGAATGATATCCCTGCATTACAGGGAATAAAGATTTGGCTGTCGTCGAGATTCGAGGCAGTGGAGGACCATCGGCGGTGAGATTCGAGGCAGCGGAGGACCACTGACGGCGCGCAGGACACGCGACCCAAGCCCGCGTGGGATGCGCGACCCACGCGGGCGGGCGGCCCAGGCGGGCGTGTGGCCCAGGCGAGTGCACGGCCCAGTCGGGGGTGCGGCCCAGTCCGTTCGTAGGCCCGTGCGCGGGCGTAGCCCAGGCCCAGCGGCCTGCTAGCCTTTTGCCCCGGTCCACCATGGACCGGGCGGTCCACGGTTGTGCCTGTGGACCGCGTGGGCATTTCTCACGTGTTTCTCATGGTCCATGATACTATTTCATAGACCGAAGCGCGATCGGAGGGTCCAGGTGGCTCCCGATCTTGATCCGACGGTCTGGGATGTGATTTGGGTTGATTAAGGAGTCCTAATCATGATCTAAGTCGTGATTAAGGTCTATAAAAAGCCTTGTACACAGAGAACAGAGGGTGTGGTTGGTTTTCTCGCACCGTACGAACCCGAGAAGAAAGAGAGAGGCGGAAGCGTTGCTGTGAGAGAAGGAGCAGGGCTCCTGGACAGCGGTCGCCAGGCACTTCAGGGGTTCAGGGGGTCTTCCAAGAGAGAGAGAGCTTTTGTGAGGGGAACTTCAGGTGAGAAAGAATTGGGTGTACAAGGGTTGAGGGTGAGGTCTCCTCTTGTAAATTTTTTTTTTCATAGTGATGTTTGCATGCCCCGTGGAGGCGAGCCCTTTTGTGGCTGATCCACATATTTTTGATTGTTTTGTTTTGTTTCTTCTTTCTTCCTGCTGCTTTGCATGGTACTGAAAAGATTTTGGAAGGTGGTGTCCTGGCCAGACATCCACCCAACAAGTGATATCAGAGCATGGCGGTATAAGGATGCAGATTACAGTAGTGGTGAGCAAGACTGAAGATGGAGAAGACAGGAACAATCAAGATGGAGATCAACAAGTTCGATGGTAAGAGCAATTTCTCCTTATGGCAGGCAAGGGTGAAGGACGTGCTCATCCAACAGGAGTTGATCGATGCTCTCTTGTGCGATGAGAAGCCGACCACCATAGAGATGCGGGATTGGAAACGGCTACAGATGCAAGCGGTGAGTACCATCCGTATGTACCTGGCGGATGAGGTGGTGATCCATGTGCTGAGCGAGACTTCTCCGACAGTGCTGTGGTCGAAGCTCGAGGAGTTGAACATAGCGAAGTCTCTCACCAACACTCTTTTCCTTTGGAGGCAGTTTTACCAACTGCGGATGACTGAGGGACAAAGCGTGCAGGAGCATTTGAGCCACTTCCAGAAGATCCTCACCGACCTTCTCAGCATTGGCGAGAACGTTGAGGAGAAGACCAGGGCACTGGTTTTGCTAGCGTCACTTCTCTCTTCGTATGAGTCCTTGGTGACTGCTCTTCTAGTGGGAAAGAGCACTATCAAGATGGACGAGGTCACCGCGGTGATACTCCAGAACGAGGTTCTCAGGAGGGAGAACCTAGCTTCGAGCTCAGGTGGCGGTAGCTCAGTTTTGGTGGCTTCTGGAGGAGCAGGAGGTGGTAGACGGAGCGACAGGAGATCGCAACGAGGGCGGTCTAAGTCCAGGAGGGACTTGAGCAAAACCAAGTGTTACCGGTGTGAGGAGTTAGGGCATCTAGCCAGAGATTGCCCTCAACTCAAAAATCGGATGGTGGCTGCTGTAGCGATGGCCGGCAGCGATTTAGATGGAGATGTTCTGGAGATATCTGATGAGGTATCTACATCTTTCCAGCAGTGAATATTAGATTCTGCATGTCCCTATCATGTATGTTGCAGAGAGGAGTAGTTTGACTCCCTGGAGAACAGTGAGGGCACTGTATATATGCCGGATGGATCGAGCTGTGTGATCAGAGAAATTGGAATGGTCAGCTGGAGGACACATGATGGTGCAGTGAGGAGATTGGAGGAGGTCCGATACATACTCGATTTCAGGCAAAATCTTATCTCACTTAGCAGACTGGATTTGAGAGGCTACAGGACGGTAGCTGGTGGAGGAATCCTGAGGGTGCTACGCGGTGATAGGATTGTGCTAGAGGGGAAGAAAGGGAGTGGATGATATTATTACTTGGCAGGGAGCCCAGTGCGAGGTGGAGCTTCGGGAGCCAGGTGGAGCTCAGAGCGAGGTGGAGCTCCAGGAGGCGGATTGGACACGAGACAGGAGACTCGGGAGAACAAGAGGCGACGTCGCAAGGTGAGATTCCTATTGCCGCAGGATGATGCCCCGAGCAGGTCTCAGGTCAGGAGGAGCACAGCATACGATGGAGATGGGATCAAGCAGCCTGGCTTGACTCCCATGTTTGCCCATCCATGATCAGTAGGCGATTGCCCCAGGGCATGGGGGCGAGGAGATCCAGAAGCTCTCAGAGTTTGAAAGAGGCTGAATATCGAGTCGAGGTAGAGATTGTTAGAATTTGATACCTTGAGATTCAGCCCACATTGAGCCCACAGTGAGTTTTGCGGTAAAAAATAGAGTCCAACGAGACCAAAATTATCTGAAACAGAGCTCGGATGGAGGAGATACGAGCTTTTGAAGTCGGCATGAGATTCGAGGCGGTGGAGGACCACCGACGGTCGGCGGCGGGCAGCAACGGTGCGACCCAGGCCCGCACGGGATGCGCGACCCATGCGGGCGGGCGGCCCAGGCAGGCGCACGGCCCAGCCAAGCATGCGGCCCAGTCCGCGCGTAGGCCCGCTCGCGGGCGCAGCCCAGGCCCGCGTGGGTGGGCCGGCCCAGGCCCAACGGCCTGCTGGCCTTTTGCCCCGGTCCACCTCGGACGGTCCACGACTGGGCCTGTGGACCACGTGGGTGTTTCCCACATATTTCTCACAGTCCACGACACTATTCCGTAGATCGGAGCACGATTGGAGGGCCCAGGTGGCTCTCGATCTTGATCCGACGGTCTGGGACGTGATTTGGGTTGATTAAGGAGTCCTAATCATGATCTAAGTCGTGATTAAGGTCTATAAAAAGCCCTGTACACAGAGAACAGAGGGTGTGGTTGGTTTTCTCATGCCGTACGAATTCGAGAAGAAAGAGAGAGGCAGAAGCGTTGCTGTGAGAGAAGGAGCAGGGCTCCTGGACAGCGGTCGTCAGGCACTTCAGGGGTTCAGGGAGTCTTCCAAGAGAGAGAGAGCTTTTGTGAGGGAAACTTCAGGTGAGAGAGAATTGGGTGTACAAGGGTTGAGGGTGAGGTCTCCTCTTGTAAAATTTTCTTTTTCATAGTGAAGTTTGCATGCTCTGTAGAGGCGAGCCCTTTTGTGGCTGATCCACGTATTTTTGATTGTTTTATTTTGTTTCTTCTTTCTTCTTGCTGCATCGTGTGGTACTGAAAAGATCTTGGGAGGTGGTGTCCTAGCCAAACATCCACCCAACACAGAGCTCAGTGGAAAAAAAGGAAAAAATTAGCGTTGCTGTGAGAGAAGGAGCAGGGCTCCTGGACAGCGGTCGTCAGGCACTTCAGGGGTTCAGGGAGTCTTCCAAGAGAGAGAGAGCTTTTGTGAGGGAAACTTCAGGTGAGAGAAAATTGGGTGTACAAGGGTTGAGGGTGAGGTCTCCTCTTGTAAAATTTTCTTTTTCATAGTGAAGTTTGCATGCTCTGTGGAGGCGAGCCCTTTTGTGGCTGATCCACGTATTTTTGATTGTTTTATTTTGTTTCTTCTTTCTTCTTGCTGCATCGTGTGGTACTGAAAAGATCTTGGGAGGTGGTGTCCTAGCCAAACATCCACCCAACACAGAGCTCAGTGGAAAAAAAGGAAAAAATTGGCCTTCCTCGGCTCTGAATACATAAAACATACTTTAAATTACATCTGCAATGCTATGGCATACAATAATTCAATTTGCAAGCAAATTCTCAGCGTCTTCTATTCTTGTTGCAAATTCATACATAGCCTCCAGTTACAGAGGCTGAGCTCCTAAACTCATGTTGATGGTAGTCAGATGTAACAAGCCAAAAATGAATCTACAGAAGAAAATCAATACATCAGAGCTTTAAGATTCAGACATTATCTAAAAATAGATATCAATGAATGAATGACAAAGGTTGACAATAAATACCACCATAAAATTTATATTTACTTGTCTGCAAATAAAACAGTCTATAGACCAGTACCAGTAACACAATGGAGCTTAAAATTCATATTTACCAGTAACAGTCTGTAGACCAGTACCAGTAGCCTAATTCATTCAGCTTGCTGAAAAAGATCTTTGATATGAATCTAAAGAAGGCTCAATGCTAAATTTATCATGCAACTCTTTCACCAATACAACTCTATCTTGCCAACTAAATCGATGCATAAAGAAACTTTTACTAAAATTTAAATAGTCACACATCCGAATATTGTAAAAAATTCTCTTGCTGAAGAAGTCTATTCTAATTTGACCACTGCTAACTTCTGCCCCAACTAAAGAAAGGAAAGAAAAACAAAAATCTACTTTACGAAGCCCAATAAGCAGCAATAAGACTTCAAGGAAAGACATCACTAACAGACAATGTTAAAGGAAGACTAGAGAAGGCATACAAGATCTCAGATTTGAGTTTCAGACTGAGGAGATGACAATCAATTTTGAGCTTCCTTGAATTTACCCTCATCAAAAGTAAATTTCAAAATGTCAGAACAAATTCCAGTACATAACTTTGTCATGTCTATTAGTTTTAGTATTTTAAAATACATAGGTTGTATTTACACCAAAAGGTAATATTCAAATAGTAATAAAAGCAATTATTCACTGCAGTAGTGCCTAAAATGAGAAGAAAATATAGACACAACAGTCTGCAATCTCCAAAACCATTACCTCGATTGATACCTTTTTGACTCTTTATCATAGGTAAATCAGAAAACATAGAATGCTATAACCATACAACATATAATTATTAATATCTCAAAAATTCAGAGCAACAATATCAAATTAAATACAAATAAGGGGGCAAAACAACATCATGAAGGAGCATAAAGAACAAAAATGGTAAAAAGACAGATAACACATATGTATGAGAAGAAATATGAGCAAGTGCTGATAATTCCAGCATCTTTTAGTATCAGTCATTCTTTTCCCTCTTCCTTTTTCCCTCGAGAGGTAGTTGAAGTTCATTATAATATTTGAAAAATCATAATAAATCAACACCAATTTCACTATCATAACCAATTCATTAGAGCAAAGCATGAATGTCAAAGAATAAATAAATTTAGCAATAATTAATAGAATTCTGTTGGGAAATGTGTCCCAAAAAGCCAATCGTCAAGCTGTTGATGGTTGAGCAACCAAGTATTGTAATTGATTTGTTAATAAATAAAATATATTTGACATTTTCATCATAAGCTTTCATCTTCTAATGAACTCCGTTGTTATGATGAAGTCCTTAGGACTATTTAGATTCGATAAAGAGAGGATTTATCGATTAGTCCTTAAAACTGTTCACGATCAAATGATAAGCTGTTAATAAGGACGACAGCTTCTATCGAGCATAGGTCGCTGTAAGCCATATGGGTTGGTTGTCCTCTTAACCAAGGAGTGTGGAGACACTGGTATGGCATACAGGTGAGATGTAAGGGTACATCGTCATTGAACGTGACCAACTCCAGAGCATTCTGCTGTCGAGAATGTCTCTGATGGGATATAGGTATAAGTGTCCCTTAGACTTGAGATCACCTCAGTGACTTGCAAGCAACTCACTGTGCTTTGGTACTGGACTAACTGAATTTCTAATTCAGGGATGGAAGGCTTTTGGGCACAGTCAAGTACTTGCGAAGTCAGAGTGTGATCGAGATGGGATTGACCACTCCAAGAGTTGGAGAAGAATGAGTCGCTGTATTTCAATTTAGCAAAATCTTGGCCAGGATAATCCATCAGATGGATTTGATATTTTGAAATACAATGTGGACAACCTGATCAGAGTTGACAGTTAAACTCTGGGGTGTCCTATGATCATTTTGATCAAGGGGATGAATTATATGAAAACTATATCCGCATGGGTTCTAAGGATGTTGTTCTACACATTCGATCTATCCGGTCGTCGGGTACCATTGCTAGATGGTCACTTCGATTGGTATAGGAATTTGTTCCTATGCTACCGGCTTAGGTTCGGACCTATGAGGTCACACACATTAGAGTTCATGATCCGATCAGATGGTTGATCAACGATTAAGAATCGTTCTAGGGTTAAATGATCAATATGATTGACATTTAACCCAGTACAAGTGTTGCAGGAGGATCGATTAGCAATTCGATTGCTAATTGGCTTAATTTGATTAAGCCAATGGGCTGAAATTAAGTCTAATTAAATATAATTTAATTAGATTTATTTTGGGCTTGATTGGATCAAGTCCAATTAGTTTATTGGATAAGCCAAGTGCAAGGAAAAACTAGTCCTAGTTCAACTAGGACTTGGGTCAATCTAATTTCTAATTTGATTAGAAAATTAAATCAGATTTAAATCTAATTTAATCTGATTAAATTAAGTTCTTAATTGGGTTAAGACCTATTTTAATTGAGTTGATCTAATTTTGATTTGATTTAGTTTGAGAAACCAAATTAAAACAAGTTATGAGACAGAATCCTAGTAGGACTAGGATTCCACCTTGCGCCACATAAACCTTCTCCACGCTCTCTCTCTTATTCAACGCCAATCTCCACTTATTTTGTGTGACAAGAGCCCTCTCCCAGATCTCTCCCACGTTCACAAAAGGTCTCCTCTCTTCTTTCTTACATGGAAGGTGGTTTGGATCAAATCTAAAAGGAATAAGTTTGGATTTCGAATTCTATGAGATAGAGTTTTAGAAATCCAAAACTCTTTCAATTTTGCAACGAATTTATCCAAATTTTTTTTTATAATTTTCATGGATTTTAGGGTATACATTATGCACCCTTTTCTTGTGATCCATGCACAAAAATATGGAGGAGGTGCTCAAGAGTTGGGCGTCCCTTAACTTGCCATGTTTGGATAAGCCTTGACTAGGTGTTTGACCTAGACAAGGACTCTATCATATCTCTCTATATAAGATGAGTTTCTTTGTAAAATTTTAGAAAGAGATAGAGATTTAAGAGACCTTTGTACCACCCAAAAATCAGAGAGAAATTCCTTTGGGTCATGGAGATATAAAAGATGCAAGTTTGGGTGTCTAGAGAGAAAAACGTGAAGAAGAAGAGGGTCTTCTTCTTGGATTTTTGCTTTCATATCTTTCCTCCCTCCATCTTGAGTTTCCTGAGAATGTCTCAGATCTGAAGCTCCTCCTTCTACTTTCCATCTTTGGAAGAGTCCAAATCAAGAAGAAGGAGGCACCTGATCAACCATCAAAGAAGGATCAGCTTAGTACTAGCATACTGTGCTGATTTCCTGAAGCAGGACTTCTGATCGAGATTCGTGGGCTCGTGTGGACGAATCCTAGAGGCCGGATGCGTGTGCGGCTTGCAACATCATCCTCAAGCCCAGATCAGCAAGGTTAGAATGTCTAACTTGCAAGGTAATAGATCTGATCTATTATTTAATACATACATTAGATGTAGCTAGTATAGAAACATGTTGATATGATCAACATGTAGTTCATACTATATTTATATATATTTTAATTTTTGATTTAATGCTATATAATAATCATGCAATAGGATCTTAGATCTAGGGATTTTCTGATTTTAAAAAATAAATTTTATTTTATTTTAGTCTTCCGCTGTATGATCTTGAAAAAAGTTTCAAGATCTAACCCTGAAACCCTAGATCTGGTTCCAACAATTGGTATCAGAGCCTAGGTTCTTTATTACATGATTATTTATATATGCTTAGATTATTTCTTAAATTAGATCTAATTTATAATCTGATTATTAAATCTGAAATTAAAATTTTAGATCAATCACAAACTGCAAGGTTGTCCTGCTGTAAGGTTTACCCCTTACAGTGCAAAGGTTGTCCTAGTTTGTGTAGATCTATCTTTAATCATAAATTTGTTAGATATGATCTAGATTAAATTTATGATTTATTAGATTTAAAAGATGTTTAAATCTGAAATAAAATCTCTTTGTTAATAATTTTTATGCAAAAAAATTATTTAAAGTTGAAATTGTTTCAATTACATGAACCTGTTTAGATTAGATCTAAAGTAGTTTCATGTTTATTTCACTTGCATCTTGATTATGAATCAAACATGCAATATGATTGGTAGAATCATATTGTAAAATTGTTTTACAAATATGAAAATGATTTTTTGAAAAGCCAAACCCAACCCTCAGCCCAAAACTTAATTAAGAATTAAGAAGTTGTTTGATTAGGTTCTAGGATTGTGAATTGAAGAACCTAAGACACAAATCATAACACATTGGGTTAATGGGTTAGTGGGAATTAGATCCATTAATTGGGTTAGACCTATGGTTAGATTAAAGATGGACTTAATTAGAGAATTGACTAAATCTAATCAATTGTTATCTTAGATTAGGTCAAGGATTCTCTAGATCAATTACAATAGTTGTAGTTGGTCAAGTCCATGTCTTTAATGAGAACCAAATGGACTTGATTTTTGGCTAAGCGATCTAGCACGAACTGTTAGGTTGATCTAATCGAAACTAATTAAACCAGTTGGTGTCTAAGGTAAACCAGACCGGTGGTTTTTAATTGGGAGCCCGCTTACCTGGCCATTTCTGATGGTGCCTAAGGCAAGTTTTGGCAGACCCTCCCACTGATCGAACTTACCTGGCCTCTTGGTGAAATTATGTTTTGATCGGATCACTTGACTATTCGAGCTGACCCATGTTAGCTAGGTAAATTAGTGTGACTGATTTAGGTGCTCCTAGACCAGCCCCTTTAATGGTCTCCCTTAAGCTGACTTGGTGAAGCCAGTGGGAGGATCATGATAAGCTGGTTCATCTGACCTCATCCTCTATATTATTTAAATCCTCTAAAATTATTAGGTCCTTAAAATGATAAAGTTATGGAGATAACTGAGTCATAGCCTCCCATTAAGGTGTTTGATTATGAGTCCATGAACTCAATAATCATTGCAGACCCAAAGGTCTGGTGCTTGTTGACTAATGGAATTATCACTCATCATATGACACTTGGAAGTATCTCTCTAATGGTGGTTAGGTGAGCCAACCAAAGTTGGGCTTAATCATTCATTGGTTAGATACACCAAGTATGATCATGTTAATGGTTGGACCTAACCGGATCCTTACAGTGGAGGCCAAAGCCTATTGATTAGGTTTCTGGGGCAAAATTAAAATTACTAGAAATTGTTTAGAGAAATAATTGGTTATGAACCTACCCCTAGATGTACATGGGTTGGCCAACCAAAGTTGGGCTTGTGTGCAGTCTAAGTGGATTCTAGTACCTGCTAAGGAATTAGGGTAATTCTTCGAATTAGAGGTAGAGGCTACCAATTCGAATAAAATAATGGGAGAAACCTTTTGATTAAAGTCCAAATCTTTAGGTTTAATGAATCAATTACTAATTAGGTTATGGTTCTCCTTTGTGCAAATATGGTCACTTCCCTATCGCTCCGATCATTGTTGGACAATGATAAGTTGGTGGGACCCAACTTCGGTAGCTGGTACCGAAAGTTGAAGATAGTCCTAGAGCATGAACGGATCCTATATGTGATAATGGATCCTGCACCTGAGGAGCCAGCTGTCAATGCACGTGGAACAGTCAGAGACACTTACCAGAAGTGGCTCAATGACTGGACCACGGTGCGCTGTATCATGCTGGCTGCTATTATGAGCGACGAGTTCATTCGTAGATTCGAGACGGCTCAGCCAAAGGACATGCTTCAAGTGTTAGAGGATATCTTTGGCACACCCGATGACGTAGAGAGGCACAAGACTAGTTGTGCCATCTTCAATGCCAAAATACGGGATGGAGTCTCTGTCACTGATCATGTATTATACATGATCGAGCTGATGGAACGATTGAGCAAGCTCGGCTTTCCCTTGCATGAGCAGCTTGGGAAAGATGCAATACTGAACTCGCTGCCCAAGTCTTGTCTCCCATTCCTCACTCATTATAGAATGACAAAGCCTGAAGTAAACTACCATGGGTTAATGGGGTTGCTTCAGAACTTTGAGAAAGATCACCAACTCCTCAAGGAGTCGGTGAACTCAGTGAACTCAGTGGGAGGTTCATCTTCTGGTTCTCGACCCTTTGAGAAAGGAAAGAAGAACAAGAAGAAGAAAGTCAAGAAGGTGCAAGTTCAGGCTGGGACATCTGTGCAGAGCCAGACCAAAAAGATCAAGCCTGATAAGAGTCTATTCTACTTGCAAGCACCCTAGATTAGATAGTGTGTCAAATATCTACTTATGGCATTGGAGGCTAGGTCATATAAATAAGAACAGAATAAACAGGTTGACTCAAGAGGGAATCCTCAAAGTCAGTGATTGTGAATCACTTCCAACCTGTGAGTTCTGTTTTCTTGGTAAAATGACCAAGTCACCTTTTACTGGAAAAGGTGAGAGAGCTACTGAGCTCTTGGGCCTAGTACATACTGATGTATGTGGGCCCATGAGCACCAGTGCTAGAGGTGGATATTTCTACTTCATAGCTTTCACGGATGACCTATCCCAATATGGATATGTCTATCTGATGAAACATAAGTCGGATTCATTTGAAATGTTCAAACGATTCCGAAGTGAAGTAGAAAAACAAACTGGAAAGAGTATTAAAACTCTTCGATCTGATCGAGGAGGAGAATATCTTTCTAGTGAATTTCTCACATATCTAGGAGAGAATGGGATTCTCTCCCAATGGACTCCTCCAGGAACACCACAGCATAATGGTGTGTCTGAAAGGAGGAATCGGACTCTGTTAGACATGGTCCGATCCATGATGGGTTTTGCTAGCTTGCTGATATCCTTCTGGGGATATGCACTCGAATCGGCCTGTTATCTATTAAATAGGGTTCCAAGTAAGTCTGTAATTAAGACTCCATATGAGATATGGACGGGACGTAAGCCAGCACTTTCACACCTTAGGGTCTGGGGGTGCCCGGCCTATGTCAAACGATTAGTCACAGACAAACTTGGACCTAGGTCTGACAAATGCTCATTCATAGGGTACCCCAAAGAGACAAAAAGATATTTTTTCTATCATGCTGATGAACAAAAGGTGTTCGTTAGCCTTAAGGCAATCTTTTTAGAAAAAGAGTTCCTTGGTGAAGGAACCGTTGCCTCTAAGGTTGAACTTGATGAAGTTCAACAGGTAGAAGGACCGACACCAATAGCTGAACCTGAGTCTGATATGATTAGATCATATTCGGAGCCCAATGTACCTGCACCATTAAGGCGATCTGGTAGAGTACCGCATCAACCAGACAGATACTACGGTTTCTTGGTCCGGGACGGTGATCCCATCGAACTTGATGAGAATAATGAGGATCCGATCACCTATATGGATGCAATGCAGAGACCTGATTCCGAGAAATGGCTTGAAGCCATGAAATCCGAAATGGAGTCCATGAAGGTCAACGATGTATGGACATTGGTTGACCCACCTGAAGGGGTTAAACCCATTGGGTGTAAATGGGTCTTCAAAAGGAAGAGGGGCGCAGATGGAAAGGTGGAGACCTATAAAGCCCGTCTGGTTGCCAAGGGGTATCGTCAACGTTATGGTATTGACTATGACGAGACGTTTTTCCCTGTGGCAATGCTCAAATCTATTCGGATAATGCTTGCAATAGCTGCCCATCTGGATTATGAGATCTGGCAGATGGATGTAAAGACAGCTTTCCTAAATGGAGAGCTGACTGAAGAGGTGTATATGATACAACCTGAAGGGTTTACATCCACAGATGAGTCCAAGGTGTGCAAGCTTCAGAGATCCATTTATGGATTGAAGCAAGCTTCTCGGAGTTGGAACATGCGTTTTGATAAGGTGATCAAAATGTATGGCTTCATTAAGAATGGAGAAGATCCCTGCATTTATAAATGGGCAAATGGTCCAGTTGTGGTATTCCTTGTCTTGTACGTGGATGACATTTTCTTAATCGAGAATGACATCCCCGCACTACAGGGAATAAAAGTTTGGTTGTCATCACAGTTCTCCATAAAGGACTTGGGTGAAGCATCCTACATCCTAGGGATGAAGATCTATAAGGATAGATCTAAAAGGATGCTTGGGTTATCCCAGTCCATGTACATAGACACTGTGCTGAAGAGGTTCAGCATGGAGAATTCCAAGAAGGGCTATCTATCGATAGGCCAAGGAATTTCTCTCTCTAAGAAGGATTGTCCGACAACTCCTGAAGAGAGAGAGCGTATGAGTAGAGTCCCATATGCTTCAGCCGTGGGATCTATCATGTACGCCATGACATGTACAAGACCAGATGTGGCATACTCACTAGGAGTAGTGAGTAGATACCAATCTGATCCTGGAGAAAACCACTGGAAAGTGGTTAAAGCCATCCTTAAGTATTTGAGAAATACTAAGGACCAATGGTTGGTTTATGGCGAGTCAGATCTGAAACTTATGAGGTTCACAGACTCCAGCTTTCAATCTGACCATGATGACAGCAGGAGTGTGTCGGGTTATATCTTTACTCTGAATGGTGGAGCCATCTGCTGGAAGAGTTTCAAGCAGCATACTGTGGCAGACTCTGTTTGTGAAGCGGAGTATATCGCAGCATCAGATGCCGCGAAGGAAGCTGTGTGACTGAGGAAATTCATCAACGAGCTCGGAGTAGCACCCTCCCTCGATGGTCCAGTCCTGCTCTACTGCGACAGCACTGGTGCCATAGCTCAGGTGAAGGAACCCAAAGCACATTAGTGGACGAAGCACATCTTGCGCCGCTTTCACCTGATCCGAGAGATCGTGGATCGAGGTGACATCGACCTTCAGAAGATCGACGGAAAGGAGAACCTAGCCGACCCCTTCACTAAAGCCCTGGCAATAAAGGAGTTCGACAACCACAAGTCGAAGATGGGTATTAGATACTGTGTCGAGTGGCTTTAGGACAAGTGGGAGTTGTTGGGAAATGTGTCCCAAAAAGCCAATCGTCAAGCTGTTGACGGTTGAGCAACCAAGTATTGTAATTGATTTGTTAATAAATAAAATATATTTGCCATTTTCATCATAAGCTTTCATCTTCTAATGAACTCCGTTGTTATGATGAAGTCCTTAAGACTATTTAGATTCAATAAAGAGAGGATTTATCGATTAGTCCTTAAAACTGTTCACGACCAAATGATAAGCTGTTAATAAGGACGACAGCTTCTATCGAGCATAGGTCGCTATAAGCCATATGGGTTGGTTGTCCTCTTAACCAAGGAGTGTGGAGACACTGGTATGGCATACAGGTGAGATGTAAGGGTACATCGTCATTGAACGTGACCAACTCCAGAGCATTCTGCTGTCGAGAATGTCTCTGATGGGATATAGGTATAAGTGTCCCTTAGACTTGAGATCACCTCAGTGACTTGAAAGCAACTCACTGTGCTTTGGTACTGGACTAACTGAATTTCTAATTCAGGGATGGAAGGCTTCTGGGCACAGTCAAGTACTTGCGAAGTCAGAGTGTGATCGAGATGGGATTGACCACTCCAAGAGTTGGAGAAGAATGAGTCGCTGTATTTCAATTTAGCAAAACCTTGGCCAGGGTAATCCATCAGATGGATTTGATATTTTGAAATACAATGTGGACAACCTGATCAGAGTTGACAGTTAAACTCTGGGGTGTCCTATGATTATTTTGATCAAGGGGATGAATTATATGAAAACTATATCCGCATGGGTTCTAAGGATGTTGTTCTACACATTCGATCTATCCGGTCGTCGGGTACCATTGCTAGATGGTCACTTCGATTGGTATAGGAATTTGTTCCTATGCTACCGACTTAGGTTCGGACCTGTGAGGTCACACACATTAGAGTTCATGATTCGATCAGATGGTTGATCAACGATTAAGAATCGTTCTAGGGTTAAATGATCAATACGATTGACATTTAACCCAGTGCAAGTGTTGTAGGAGGATCGATTAGCAATTCGATTGCTAATTGGCTTAATTTGATTAAGCCAATGGATTGAAATTAAGTCTAATTAAATATGATTTAATTAGATTTATTTTGGGCTTGATTGGATCAAGTCCAATTGGTTTATTGGATAAGCCAAGTGCAAGGAAAAACTAGTCCTAGTTCAACTAGGACTTGGGTCAATCTAATTTCTAATTTGATTAGAAAATTAAATTAGATTTAAATCTAATTTAATCTGATTAAATTAGGTTCTTAATTGGGTTAAGACCTATTTTAATTGGGTTGATCTAATTTTGATTTGATTTGGTTTGGGAAACCAAATTAAAACAAGTTATGAGACAGAATCCTAGTAGGACTAGGATTCCACCTTGCGCCACATAAACCTTCTCCACGCCCTCTCTCTTATTCAACGCCAATCTTCACTTATTTTGTGCAACAAAAGCCCTCTCCTAGATCTCTCCCACGTTCACAAAAGGTCTCCTCTCTTCTTTCTTACATGGAAGGTGGTTTGGATCAAATCTAAAAGGAATAAGTTTGGATTTCGAATTCTATGAGATAGAGTTTTAATAATCCAAAACTCTTTCAATTTTGCACCGAATTTATCCAATTTTTTTTTTAGAATTTTTATGGCTTTTAGGGTATACATTATGCACCCTTTTCTTGTGATCCATTCATGAAAATATGGAGGAGGTGCTCAAGAGTTGGGCGTCCCTTAACTTGCCATGTTTGGATAAGCCTTGACTAGGTGTTTGACCTAGACAAGGACTCTATCATATCTCTCTATATAAGATGAGTTTCTTTATAAAATTTTAGGAAGAGATAGAGATTTGAGAGTCCTTTGTACCATCCAAAAATCAGAGAGAAATTCCTTTGGGTCGTGGAGATATAAAAGATGCAAGTTTGGGTGTCTAGAGAGAAAAACGTGAAGAAGAAGAGGGTCTTCTTCTTGGGTTTTTGCTTTCATATCTTTCCTCCCTCCATCTTGAGTTTTCTGAGAATGTCTCAGATCTGAAACTCCTCCTTCTACTTTCCATCTTTGGAAGAGTCCAAATCAAGAAGAAGGAGGCACCTGATCAACCATCAAAGAAGGATCAGCGCAGTACTAGCATACTGTGCTGATTTCCTGAAGCAGGACTTCTGATCGAGATTCGTGGGCTCGTGTGGATGACTCCTAGAGGCCGGACGTGTGTGCGGCTTGCAACATCATCCTCAAGCCCAGATCAGCAAGGTTAGAATGTCTAACTTGCAAGGTAATAGATCTGATCTATTGTTTAATACATACATTAGATGTAGCTAGTATAGAAACATGTTGATATGATCAACATGTAGTTCATACTATATTTATATATATTTTAATTTTTGATTTAATGCTATGTAATAATCATGCAATAGGATCTTAGATCTAAAGATTTTCTGATTTTAAAAAATAAATTTTATTTTATTTTAGTCTTCCGCTGTATGATCTTGAAAAATATTTCAAGATCTAACCCTGAAACCCTAAATCTGGTTCCAACAAATTCATCCATGAGCTAATAAACCATTATCCTAAACATGCATTTTGGAGTCCGAGGATGTGAAAGCAGGTGATGCCATAATTTTATACCATTCCAAAACCTAAACCGCACATCATTTGTCATATCAAAATTCTCAAGATCTAAATAAATCATGATAATCCTGCAAATGATATATATCATAGCCAAATATAGGAGAGCAGATATGCCAGCAACCTCCAAATTTGATCAAATCTCACAGTCCAAACAAAACAAACATGATCCAATTCACTGATCCAACATCATCATGACTATGAAAATCTAACCAAAAGATTCTCACATTTCTATAATACAAAGTCAAGCACTCCAACAATAGCATCACACGAAATACTAGTGTCTAAAATCTGATGCACCAATGCCCAAGTCAAGAAGGCTAAGCATGTACTGCCTCCTCAACTATGGTGGAAGGAAGAAGAATACTACACTCTTGCTAGACTTTGCTGTAAGAATATCAGCTATCTTTATCACTTCACCACTAGTCAATGACTCCAATATAAGTAGCTCCTCCATTACTCTCACCGCATTCTTCTCAACCATCTCCTACTTACGTGCCATTGTTTTAGCTATGGTACCAAAATAAATATCCATGTGCGATATAAATGTCTCAAGGGTCATAGACATGGCTTCTAAAGTCTCCTTCATAGGATCGAATTCTCTCGCTATCCTTATCTCCTTCTGTTGGATAACTTTTTGCTTCTTTACCTTTCTCGAACTGCTACCAGATGCCCTCTCTATCGAAGGAGGCTGTGTAACCAAGTGGCCTCCATCGTCATCATCCATGCTAAGGTCTACTGGATCTTCATCATCCAAAATAGCTGACTCCTCTTTCTCTATATTTTCAATAGCCTCTGCAAATGTTTCAGCACCCTTTCGTGTTGCCCTATCCTTCCCATAGATCTCTTCAAGTACATCTAGATGAGGAAAAGCTACTTTCCACAAACCTTTGGCAGACTCATGCACCTATCATTAGAAAACCATATATATTAAGAGATGAATAATAAATAAAATATTATTTAAGTTACAAAAATAATATTTATAAAATATACCTTGCACCACTCCATGTGCCATATTTTATCACAAGAGATCATCTTCTTTTGGTCATTCCATGTGCATCCCGTTTGTGATAATATCTCTACAATAGCACTATGCTTTTGCTTCAGATATTTTATCCTGGATTCAATATGTGGAGTAGCCTTCAAACCACAATCAGATAGTTTTTTTTCAATCATTTTCTCTAACTTGTTCATATATCCATTCCTAAAACCACCCTCCTCTTTCTATATAGGATCAGTGGACAACTCCTGAGGGCATTCCACTAACACCGCATCCTCATCATTTTTCCATGGACACTTGTTCTTTCCTCTACCACGATTAACTTGGCTATATTCATCAGATTCCATCCTATAATAATTATAAATTATGACTTTAATGATCATAACAAGTATAGCCATTATCTTAAAAATAACATATATCACAAGTATATAATAATAATATTATTAAAATTTAAAATATGAAGTACACAAATAAGTAAAACCATGTAACAAATAGTTTCATAACAAGTAAATAATTCCATAACAAATCCATAACATACTACATCCAATGTTTTGAAATTCAACTAAATTACTTGAACAAAAATAAAAAACATAAAACACAAAACACAATCAACTCCTAAAAGATGTAGATCTCCAATTGTTAAACATTTGTTGAGCTATAGTGTTTATGAAATTGGTCCAATGGTCAGATGTCTTAAGAGTGGTGATGAACTCAACTTCATCCTCTCCCTGTTCTTCCTCTCCTTTCTCTTCCTCTTCATTCTCTTCCTCTTCTTCCTCTTCTGTAGGGTCTCTATGCATATACCTCCTTATTAAGTTGTGAAGGAGATAGCAAGCCATAATAATGTGACATTGGGTCTGTACAGAGAAAAATGAAGGGCTCCTAGGAATTGCCCATCATCTCTTGAGCAATCTAAAACATCTCTCAATCATATTTCTAGCTTGGGCATGTTTTTTATTGAAATATTCTTCTGCAGACTATAGTCGTCGCACAGTTCTCCACTCATTGAGATGATAACATTGCCCTCTATACGGGGCAAGAAATTCCTCTCCATTGGTGTATCCAGAATCAACCAAGTAATAGCAACCTTGACATATAAAATGAAAAAGCATTACACATTGTAATTATAAGGCAAGAAAATTAAAATGAGCTTTATTTGTATATTTGTATTCATCAATATATATACATGCCTTGACACACTCTTAAACTATTTGGCCTACTTATAGCTTCTCGAAGCACACGAGCATCATGTGCAGAACCCTTCCAACCGGACAGCACATATATAAATTGCATGTTAGATGAACAAATGCCTAAGACATTAGTTGCAATATCACTTTTTCTTGTTCGATACCTTGGTTTGTCCTCGATAGAAATGATCACTCTAATAAATGTACTATCTAATGCTCCTAAGCAATTCTAAAATATCAAAAAATATTTACAAAAATATTTAAGTAATAAAAAAATAGAATAAGATGTATTATTATATACCTTGAAACATCTCCATGTATCATCCATGCAGTCCTCTGTAATAGGCTCAGGGGTTTTGAACAAAACTCCATGTAATTTCAATATGGCTTTAAGACATGAGTGAAACTGTCGACTCACAGTTTCTCCACTTCTATCAAAATAATTTTCAATTATCCTATTTTTCTAATAGCGGACTACTGTGTAAAGTGAAAGGAATATGCCCTATAAGCCAATCAAAATATGTAATTTGATGGATATTCTTTTGTCTCCCGACAACTCTTGTACTTATATTTTAAATAAATAAAGACATTTAGTTCATCATATGCTGTGTTTTATTTTTGATTATGATGAACCCCATAAATCAGGACTATGGTTTTAGGGTTATGATGCGATCATACCAGTAAGACCTAAAATCTTAAAACCCTAATTTTAAATATTTCTAGTCGATGGAACATTGAGTAGGAGATCAATATTTTCGATAAGACTGGTACATCCTGTGTGTTGGTGCAAAAATCTGCCTGCGCCGGAGAAGCTGGAGTTGAGGAAGCCGCGGTCGCCGCCGGGACCTGCAAGGGAAGTCTAAACCGGAGGTGGGGTGGCTCTGGCAAGATCCTCCGACGCTCAAGTCAGTTTTCTACCTCAACAAGAATGGAGTGCTCGAACGGAGAATTTAGCAGAGTTTTGAGATAAGGTAAAAGAGCTTAAAAAATAACGTATCTGAGTCCCCCCTTTTATAGGCGGGGGAGGCAGCGGACTGATGGCAACGTTTGTAACCGCCTGGTAGTGGGCCGCCCATGGTCAGGGGAATTGATTGCGAAAGATAATGGAGCAGACACGTGGCCATCATCATATCCCGCCACATAGGGCCTGTTGCAGGTAGTGGGGCGGCGTCCGTTACTACTAGTTGTCAGCGAGTAGTGGGATCGTGCAGCACCTGCCGCAGGGAGCGGAGCAACATCATAGCTGTTGACACAGCCTGTCAGAGAGTAGTGGGATCGTGCAGCACCTATCGCAGGGGGAGGTGGAGCCGTGTGGAATCCGCTACAGGAAGTGGAACAGGATCATGGCAGTTATTGTTATCTGCCAAGGGACACAGATATGTTGATCAAGGCTCGGCAGTGGTCCGAGTTCGGCCTTTGTAGGAGTCCGGGAGGAGTCTGCCTGCGGCTGTAGTTGTTGGCGTCAGGGATGAGGTTCGGCTCCCTTGAGGCTCGGCTCCTCCAGCAATTGGTACCAAGAGCGGAGCCCGGGCGGAGCTGCAGCTGCTGTCGATGGCGGAGCCCGGCTCCCGTAGGAGTCCGGGTGGTGCTGCGCTGATGTCGTCGGTGGAGCCCGGCTCCCGTAGGAGTCCGGGTGGAGCCGCGCTGATGTCGTCGGTGGAGCCCGGCTCCCGTAGGAGTCCGGGTGGAGCCGCACTGATGTCGTCGGTGGAGCCCGGCTCCCGTAGGAGTCCGAGTGGAGCCGCACTGATGTCGTCGGTGGAGCCCGACTCCCGTAGGAGTCCGGGTGGAGCCGTGCTGATGTCGTCGGTGGAGCCCGGCTCCCGTAGGAGTCCGGGCGGTGCTGCGCTGCAAACAAAGTTAAGGGTAAAACCCGGCTCTGACAGGAGTCCGGATTGAGCTTACCAGCAATTGATATTGAGAGCGGAGTCCGGCTCCCGTAGGAGTCCGGGCGGAGCTGTGCTGACGTCGTCGGTGGAGCCTGACTCCCGTAGGAGTCCGGGTGGAGCCGCGCTGATGTCGTCGGTGGAGCCCGGCTCCCGTAGGAGTCCGGGTGGAGCCGCACTGATGTCGTCGGTGGAGCCCGGCTCCCGTAGGAGTCCGGGCGGAGCCGTTCTGATGTCGTTGGTGGAGCCCGGCTCCCGTAGGAGTTCGGGCGGTGCTGCGCTGCAAACAAAGTTAAGGGTAAAACCCGGCTCTGACAGGAGTCCGGATTGAGCTTACTAGCAATTGATATTGAGAGCGGAGTCCGGCTCCCGTAGGAGTCTGGGCGGAGCTGTGCTGACGTCGTCGGTGGAGCCCGGCTCCCGTAGGAGTCCGGGTGGAGCCGTGCTAATGTCGTCGGTGGAGCCCGGCTCCCGTAGGAGTCCGGGCGGTGCTGCGCTGCAAACAAAGTTAAGGGTAAAACCCGGCTCTGACAGGAGTCCGGATTGAGCTTACCAGCAATTGATATTGAGAGCGGAGTCCGGCTCCCGTAGGAGTCCGGGCGGAGCTGTGCTGACGTCGTCGGTGGAGCCCGGCTCCCGTAGGAGTCCGGGTGGAGCCGCGCTAATGTCGTCGGTGGAGCCCGGCTCCCGTAGGAGTCCGGGTGGAGCCGCGCTGATGTCGTCGGTGGAGCCCGGCTCCCGTAGGAGTCCGGGTGGAGCCGCGCTAATGTCGTCGGTGGAGCCCGGCTCCCGTAGGAGTCCGGGCGGAGCCGTTCTGCTGTTGAATTCGGCTGCGGGTGTTTTATACCCAACACCAGTCCCCCTACTTCCGAGTTTGAATTTCAAGTGAAGGAAGTACACAGAGAGAGATGCGCGCAGCCGGAATCACCTCTTCGAACTTTGTGCACTGCCGCCCCCATTTAATGCGCGCACGTCAGAATCCATTTTTCGGTGAAGGTGACTTGAAAAGTCTTTTCGGAGCTCCCGTCGAAACGCAATCCTAAGCATCGCTTTGCGGGAATTCGTGAGCGGTCAACCCTCGATGGCGGTGAAGGAGATAAGCGCGCCACGCGGCACACATCCGTTGGCCCAGGAATACCTGCCGCCATAACTGCGCCAGGATCCATCGGCTATTTAAACCCCTCGACCCCTTCGCAGCTTCATTCTGGCGTTGTTCTTTCATCTGAGAGTCCTGCTCCTCTCGCCCCAGCCCCTGTCTCCTTCCTTTATACCATGTTATCAACTCGGGAGGCTGTCCTCGAGGGAATTCTTAGGGTTTGGAGGAAGGAGAGAAGGAGAATGGCGGTCGGTGAGGATCTCCATCGCTCTAGAGGGAGCCTAAGGAAGAATTCCTTCAACAACAGGGGTTTAATAACGGGGGCTGTCGGGGAAGCTATTCTGCCCGTGAATCTCGGGGCAGCAAGGCGGGGTGATACCGATCAAGAGGGCAGAATAGACGTCACAAGCCATGACGGGATCCTTGACGCCATCGGGGCCGAGAGACCAGAGGCGGTCGGCGTTGACGGTGGGGCAGTAGAACTTGTTGCGGGGACGGTGGAAGTAGCGCATGCCGACCTTGCCGGAGCGTCTCGGGCGGCGGTCGTTGTTGCCTCCAGTAGATCTTGTTGCGGGGACGGTGGAAGTAACGCATGCCGACCTTGTCGGAGCGTCTCGGGCGGCAGTCGTTGTTGCCTCCTCCGCCTTCGGGGATCAACTCCACCCCTTTCCCGCTAAAGTTGGGACCTTGGGAACAGAATAAGGCGAGATGGGCGAGAGCTGTTACACGCGCTGGAGAATGCGACTAAGAAGGATAGAGATGGAGTTCGTAGCTCGGAGCGGTCTCCGGTTCGTCCTGCCCGAACCGTGCCCGTGACACTTGCGATGACGTGTATCTTCTTTTTTCCTGACCCACCGGGTCCTATAATGTGTACTTCTGTTAAATAAAAAAGTGATTTCAGTACCTTGTTTGCATCTTGTGTTGAATAGTTGTCCGCCGAACTCCTTCATTTTCCTTTCCTTCTCTTTGTCTGTGCTACGTCGTTCCAGAATCGTCGGCGACCCTTTCAGCTCATGCGGGGTCGTCATTCGCCGAGCTTCTTTTCAGCTTTTGTGTCGTTCGGAGATACCCACTTGTCAGGTTTGCTTGGCTGAAGTCGAAGCTAAGTTCGGCTCCCTTGATAGCCCGAACGGAGAAGCTCTCCGGAGGTTGGAGTAGCTCGGTTCTTGTAAAAGTCGGGGCAGAGTTTTTCTGTAATCAAAGTCACAAATAAAGCCGAAATAAAGCCCGGCTTCCGTAGAAGTCCGGGTGGAGTTGTCCTGTAGCTGTCGTTGTTGGTGGAGTCCGGCTCCCGTAGGAGTCCGGGCGAAGCCTTTGTTGCTGCCGATGGCGGGACCCGGCTCCCATTGGAGTCCGGGCGAAGCCTTCTTAGCGGCGGAACCTGGCTCCCGTAAGAGTCCGGGCGAAGGTTTCTTTGCATAGGGACCCGACTCCCGTAAGAGTCCGGGCAAAGTCTTTTTTTTTTTTTTTTTTTTTTTTTTGCAGCGGAACCCGGCTCCCGTAGGAGTCCGGGTGAAGTCTTCTTGGCGTAGGGACCCAGCTCCCGTAGGAGTCCGGGTCTTCCACTTTGCTCATGTCAGGACGAGGTTCTCCTCCGGTTCCTGACAGGGCTGCGGGGGCACATATGGGCGTTGCAAGACCTCTCCCCCCATCCGGTCTAAAAGAACCGGGCCTTCGACTTTGCTCAAGTTAGGGCGAGGTTCTCCTCCTGTCCCTAACAGGGCCGTGGGGTCACATATGGGCGTTGCAAGGCCTCTCCCCCCATCTGGTCTAAAAGAACCGAGCCTTCGACTTTGCTCAAGTTAGGGCGAGGTTCTCCTCCTGTCCCTAACAGGGCTGTGGGGGCACATATGGGCGTTGCAAGGCCTCTCCCCCCATCCGGTCTAAAAGAACCGGGCCTTCGACTTTGCTCAAGTTAGGGCGAGGTTCTCCTCCTGTCCCTAACAGGGCTGTGGGGGCACATATGGGCGTTGCAAGGCCTCTCCCCCCATCCGGTCTAAAAGAACCGGGCCTTCGACTTTGCTCAAGTTAGGGCGAGGTTCTCCTCCTGTCCCTAACAGGGCTGTGGGGGCACATATGGGCGTTGCAAGGCCTCTCCCCCCATCCGGTCTAAAAGAACCGGGCCTTCGACTTTTATAAGGTTGCCCTCTCGTTTTTGATACCGTCTGCTTGAATTGTCCTAAGACAAATGGGCACGCATTTTTTTGATCAGGACAAAATCACTGGTAGTACATCCGTAAGTTTTCTGAGCTCCACGGTCGCGGGAGGTCAGCTCCCCCGAGTTTCCTGAGATAATAAGCTCCAGGTCGGACTACTTCCTTGACCTCATAAGGTCCCTCCCAGTTAGGGGCGAGCTTCCCCTGGCCCTGAGGTTGTGAGACAGCAGCTCGTCGGAGCACTAGATCCCCTGCTTTGATTGCCTTGTTCTTCACTCGGGCGTTGTAATATCGGGCAACTTTCTGTCTGTAGGCTGCCATTCGAACCTGAGCAATCTCCCGCCTTTCTTCCAGTAGGTCGAGGTTGGCTCTGAGACTTTGCGCGTTTTGGGGCTCGTCGAATGCCACGACTCGTGCCGACGGGAGTTTAAGCTCGATCGGGATGACGGCTTCCGTACCAAAGGCTAGAGCAAAGGGAGTCTCTCCTGTATGCAACCTCTGGGTGGTCCAATAAGCCCATAGTACATGATAAAGTTCGTCCGCCCAAGTCCCTTTTGCTCTTTCGAGCCTGGTCTTAATCCCCTGCAAAAGGGTTCTGTTTGTTACCTCGGCTTCGCCGTTCGCCTGGGGATGGGCCACTGATGTGAATTTGTGGGAGATGTTTAGGTCATCACAGAATTCAGCAAATCTGGCTCCCGCGAATTGCCGTCCATTATCAGTGATGAGGGTTCTAGGCAAACCGAACCTGCACACGATCGACTTCCAGACGAAATCCTGCACTTTCGCTTCTGTGATTTTGGCTAGTGGCTCGGCCTCGACCCATTTGGTGAAGTAGTCGATCGCTACAAGGAGGAATTTCCTTTGACCAGACGCC
Organism: Elaeis guineensis; assembly: GCF_000442705.2. NCBI lineage: Eukaryota > Viridiplantae > Streptophyta > Magnoliopsida > Arecales > Arecaceae > Elaeis > Elaeis guineensis. The sequence goes on from NC_025998.2 coordinate 50,049,267, forward strand.
ATGGGAAAGGGGCCAAGAATATCCATTCCCCATTGCGCAAAAGGCCATGGGGCGCTCAAGGGTGTAAGCTCGGTAGCAGGTTGTCTCTGGACGTTGGCGTACCTCTGGCATCGATCACACTTTTTGACATATTCAATTGAATCATGGTGCATTGTTGGCCAGTAATACCCTTGGCGGAGTAGCTTGTGGGATAGAGACCTGGCACCTAAATGGCTTCCGCAAGCTCCCTCGTGCACTTCCCATAAAGCGTAGTCAGCTTCTGAGGGTCGGAGGTATCTCAAGAGAGGCAAAGAGTACGATCTTTTGTATAATTTGCCCTCATAAAGGATGTACTGGGAGGCTTGATTTCGGAGTTTTCGGGCTTCTTTCGCATCCTGGGGGAGAATCCCATCTCTAAGATAGGTTATCAGCGGGTCGACCCAGCTGGGCTCGTGGTCGATCTTCATTACGAGCCGCGGTTCTTCCGTACTCGGTTGTTTTAAAACTTCAAAGAGGACACCCTTTGGCAATTCGGCCGGAACCGATGTCGCAAGTTTGGAGAGAAGATCGGCTCTGATGTTCTCCGACCTCGGAATTTGCCTGATGTCGAAATTGCCAAAGGCAGAGATGAACTCCTTCACCTTTTCGAGATATTTGGCCATACTGTCCTCCCGTGCTTCAAAGCTCCCGCTGACCTGCCCCACCACAAGCTGGGAATCGCTGTGCACCCGAAGTTGACCTATTCCAAGCTCCTTAGCGATCCTCAATCCTGCGATCAGAGCTTCATACTCCGCTCCATTGTTCGTTGCGGGGAATTCGAAACGCAGAGCGTACTCCACAATGACTCCCTCCGGGCTGGTCAAGATCAGGCCTGCACCCGCGCCTGCCATGTTGGACGATCCGTCCACATGGAGGGTCCAACAGTTATCGGACGAACTGGCCTCTTCGTCGGGGGAGTTCGGTTGAGTCCTCAGGTCGTCAATTTTGTTTTGCTCAGGTTCAGCCTCCTCGGGGATGGTGCATTCTACTATGAAATCCTCCAACACTTGGGCTTTTATCGCCGGTCTAGGCTTGTAGTTGATGTCGAATTCTGTGAGCTCGATGGCCCATTTCGCCATTCTTCCAGAGATATCAGCTCGGTGTAAAACCGCCTTGATCGGTTGGTCGGTGAGTAACGTCACCGTGTGCCCTTGAAAGTAAGGTCGGAGTCTCCGAGCTGCAATCAAGAAGGCGTAGGTCAGTTTTTCTAATTTAGTATACCTGATCTCGGCGTCCCTCAACACGCGACTAATGTAGTAGACCGGTCGCTGGACTTTCGTTTCCTCCTTAATGAGGACGGCTGCAAGGGCTGTGGGAGAGACTACCAGGTACAAAAATAATTTCTCTTCGGGTTCGGGCTTTGCCAGCAGTGGGGGTGAGCCAAGATAGCTTTTCAATTCTTCGAATGCCCGTTGGCATTCAGGGGTCCAACAGAAGTTTTTCGGCTGCTTGAGAGTTTGAAAGAAGGGCAGACATCGCTCGGCCGACCTTGCGACAAAGCGATTGAGAGCCGCAACTCTTCTTGTGAGGCACTGAACCTCTTTGACCGATCTCGGGGCAATCATATCTTGGATGGTGCGGATTTTCTCCAGATTGGCCTCGATCCCGCGCCCTGATACCATGAAGCCCAGGAACTTCCCCGAGGTCACCCCAAAGGCGCATTTGGTTGGGTTCAGCTTCATTCTATACTTTCGAAGAGCGCCAAAGGTTTCTTCGAGGTCGGTGACATGATTCTCGGAAGACCTGCTTTTCACGAGCATATCATCCACATAGACTTCCATATTTCGATCGATCTGCTCCTTGAAGATTTTGTTCACCAGTCGTTGATAGGTTGCACCCACGTTCTTGAGGCCGAACGGCATAACCCTGTAGCAGTAAAGGCCGCGATTAGTGATAAAAGCAGTCTTTTCTTCATCTTTCGATGCCATTCTAATCTGATTATAGCCGGAGAATGCGTCCATGAAAGTGAGAAGCTCATGGCCCGAGGTAGCGTCCACTAGTTGGTCGATCCTGGGAAGGAGGTAGCTGTCCTTTGGGCAAGCTTTATTCAGCTTTTTGAAGTCGATACACATCCTCCACTTGCCGTTTGCTTTCTTGACCAAGACAACATTGGAGATCCACTCTGGATAATTGACCTCCTTGATGAATCCGGCCTTGAGAAGTTTATCCACTTCCTCGGCTATCTCCTTCTGCCTCTCCGGGGGGTGACTCCGGATTTTTTCTTTTGTTGGCCGATGTTTAGGGTCGACCGCCAGATGATGTTCCATGACTTCTGTCTCAATCCCCGGCATATCCGTCGGGACCCATGCGAAAACGTCCGCATTTCTTCGGAGAAAGTCCACGAGATGCGTCCGCACCTCCTCCTCCAGGTTAGAGCCAATCAACACCACATGCTCCGCATTCCCATCATTCAAAGGAATTGGTATTAGGTCCTCGATCGGGCCACCCCTCTCTTCAGTGAGGTCGTCGTGCGCATCCAACCCGTCGACTGGACAGAGGTCCGCTTGATCGCTTCTTTGCAGGGTAATATTGTAGCAGTGCCTGGCCAGCGCCTGGTCTCCCCGAACTTCTCCAATCCCTTTGTCAGTGGGGAACTTCAACTTCAAATGATAGGTTGACACAACGGCTCTGAGGGCATTGAGGCCGGGTCGGCCAAGAATTGCATTGTAGGCAGAAGGCGCCTTTACCACCAGGAAATTCACCAGGGCTCTGGACTGCTTTGGGTGCTGACCTGCGGTCACAGTTAGAGCTATCGTTCCTTCCGTTGGAACGGCATCACCAGTAAACCCTATCAAGGGGGAGCACATCGGCCTTAGATGACCGCCAAGAGCGGCCATTCTCGAAAAGGCACTGTGGAATAAGATGTCGGCCGAACTTTCATTGTCGACGAGAATGCGACGGACGTCATAATCTGCTATATTCAAGGAAACTACGACCGCGTCGTTATGAGGGAATTTGACTCCCTGGGCATCTTCTTCAGTGAAGGCTATGGGCTCTTTGACTTTTTGCCGCTTGAGGGGTGCAGCTGATGTGCTGGTTGCCTCCGGCCGGGATTCTCCCGAGATGACGTTGACGGAATCCGGCGAAGGCTGGTCATCCGGCCACCCTTTATCATCAATCATAGCCGGAGGTAGTTGTGCGGAAACCTCACGGGAGGGCATCGGATGGGAAAAAGAGGATTGGGTGCCGGAAAAGATGGCCGGAAGCGGGTCCGTTGAGCGCTCCTTCAAGAACAAGGGTGCTGCGAAGACACAGACCCTTCCTCTAGCGCCAATCCTGTTGGTGCAAAAATCTGCCTGCGCCAGAGAAGCTGGAGTTGAGGAAGCCGCGGTCGCCGTCGGGACCTGCAAGAGAAGTCTAAACCGGAGGTGGGGTGGCTCCGGCAAGACCCTCTGATGCTCAAGTCAGTTTTCTGCCTCAACAAGAATGGAGTGCTCGAACGAAGAATTTAGCAGAGTTTTGAGATAAGGTAAAAGAGCTTAAAAAATAACGTATCTGAGTCCCCCCTTTTATAGGCGGGGGAGGCAGCGGACTGATGGCGACGTTTGTAACCGCCTGGTAGTGGGCCGCCCATGGTCAGGGGAATTGATTGCGAAAGATAATGGAGCAGACACGTGGCCATCATCATATCCCGCCACATAGGGCCTGTTGCAGGTAGTGGGGCGGCGTCCGTTACTACTAGTTGTCAGCGAGTAGTGGGATCGTGCAGCACCTGCCGCAGGGAGCGGAGCAGCATCATAGCTGTTGACACAGCCTGTCAGAGAGTAGTGGGATCGTGCAGCACCTGTCGCAGGGGGAGGTGGAGCCGCGTGGAATCCGCTACAGGAAGTGGAACAGGATCATGGCAGTTATTATTATCTGCCAAGGGACACAGATCTGTTGATCAAGGCTCGACAGTGGTCCGAGTTTGGCCTTTGTAGGAGTCCGGGAGGAGTCTGCCTGCGGCTGTAGTTGTTGGCGTCAGGGATGAGGTTCGGCTCCCTTGAGGCTCGGCTCCTCCAGCAATTGGTACCAAGAGCGGAGCCCGGGTGGAGCAGCAGCTGCTGTCGATGGCGGAGCCTGGCTCCCGTAGGAGTCCGGGCGGTGCCGCGCTGATGTCGTCGGTGGAGCTCGGCTCCCGTAGGAGTCCGGGTGGAGCCACGCTGATGTCGTCGGTGAAGCCCGACTCCCGTAGGAGTTCGGGTGGAGCAGCGCTGATGTCGTCGGTGGAGCCCGGCTCCCGTAGGAGTCCGGGTGGAGCCACGCTGATGTCGTCGGTGGAGTCCGGCTCCCGTAGGAGTCCGGGTGGAGCCGCTCTGATATCGTCAGTGGAGCCCGGCTCCCGTAGGAGTCCGGGCGGTGCTGCGCTGCAAACAAAGTTAAGGGTAAAACCCGACTCTGACAGGAGTCCGGATTGAGCTTACCAGCAATTGATATTGAGAGCGGAGTCCGGGCGGAGCTGTGCTGACGTCGTCGGTGGAGCCCGGCTCCCGTAGGAGTCCGGGTGGAGCCGCGCTGATGTCGTCGGTGGAGCCTGGCTCCCGTAGGAGTCCAGGTGGAGCCGCGCTGATGTCGTCGGTGGAGCCCGGCTCCCGTAGGAGTCCGGGCGGAGCCGTTCTGATGTCGTCGGTGGAGCCCGGCTCCCGTAGGAGTCCGGGCGGTGCTGCGCTGCAAACAAAGTTAAGGGTAAAACCCGGCTCTGACAGGAGTCCGGATTGAGCTTACCAGCAATTGATATTGAGAGCGGGGTTCGGCTCCCGTAGGAGTCCGGGCGGAGCTGTGCTGACATCGTCGGTGGAGCCCGACTCCCGTAGGAGTCCGGGTGGAGCCGCGCTAATGTTGTCGGTGGAGCCCGGCTCCCGTAGGAGTCCGGGCGGTGCTGCGCTGCAAACAAAGTTAAGGGTAAAACCCAGCTCTGACAGGAGTCCGGATTGAGCTTACCAGCAATTGATATTGAGAACGGAGTCCGGCTCCCGTAGGAGTCCGGGCGGAGCTGTGCTGACGTCGTCGGTGGAGCCCGGCTCCCGTAGGAGTCCGGGTGGAGCCGCGCTAATGTCGTCGGTGGAGCCCAGCTCCCGTAGGAGTCCGGGTGGAGCCGCGCTGATGTCGTCGGTGGAGCCCGGCTCCCGTAGGAGTCCGGGCGGAGCCGTTCTGCTGTTGAATTCGGCTGCGGGTGTTTTATACCCAACACTGTGTATGCTCGATGGAGAGGGTAATTGATCTCACACTTACTTGTGCATGACACTAATATAAGGATGTAAGTGCTCATTAGAGAATGAGTTCACTGAATTGATCCAATTAAAGAACATCTGATGGAGTCTTATCTACATGTCAACCGATGTTTCTCATAGTGGAAATTGTGCATGTAAATCTTTTGACTTGAGACTGTCATAGAACCTTATAAGCATGAATCCATATTTTGGATCATACTCATTCATGATTTAATCATGTACGGGGTGTTCTAGATATGGTGGATTGCTTATGAAGGTTGTGAGTAGGTCAATATGTAAACGATCATTCCTAGTAAGAGGAGATCGCATCCTATCTGCTTCGATCGAATAATGATTTAGGAAGACTTTGATCAGAGCATTATGAAAAATTAGAAATGATTTCTAATATTTCATAAATCAAATCATTATTATCTGATCGAGATAAATATGAGTATAAAATTGGGTTTGATATTTTTCCATATCCAAACTTATATTCGGGATGCAGGATGATCGTAAGATCAAGTTGCACGATAATTTTCCACTGAAGGGTATTTTTGGTATTTCTATCAAAATTTCATATCTTCTAAGTAGACATGATATGTTGCTAGATGTCAATCATATCTTGTAAGTTTGATCGAATTAAAAAATTTAATTCAATCATTAATTAGAAGCTGCTCTGATTGATCGAAACGGGTCAGCTAGATTTGACCTAAATTGGCTCGGTTGTGTTCTAACCAAATTAGGTCAAATTGTACCCGAACTCATTGCTGGCTAGATGTGGAACCCAATGGGTCACACACAAAGAGAATTAATTATGGGTTTAATTTGATTAAACCATGTTTGCAAGTTGAACATGCTAGCACATGTTGCAAACCCTAGCATCTAGATTCGAATCGGATTCGAATCGAGTTCCGATTTGGGCTAATTTAGAATCAATTTGAGCCAAATTGGATTTGGTCTTGAAATGGGTTCGAAGTATTCTGATTGGGCTTACTGTTGGGTGCCAAAAACCAGGGAACCACATGCCTAAGAGTCTCTCTCTCTTGGCGTGTGGATTTAAATCCATGCACATGTACCACATGGCGCATGGAGGGAGTTGGCGCCCCTTAACTTGGTCTTATCTATTTTCTCCGTGGCTTTTATTCTATGAAAGATTTTTAAAAATCTTAAGAGGTGATAAGAGTCCTTCTGAGTATTAAACTCTTTGTAAAAAAATTAGGAAAAGAGATAATGGATTTAAATCCATGCGCATATGCCACATGGCGCATGGTTAGAGTTGGCGCCCCCCCTTAACTTGGTCTTATCCATTTTTTCTTCCATGGTTTTTTATTCTACAAGGCTTTCAGATCTCTTAGAAGGCACCTAAGAGTCCTTCTATATCTGAAACACTCCGTAGAATATTTGTGGGAAGAGATAAGGATGAAATCCCATGCACCACCCCTTGGAAGCACCCCTTGGACCAAATCAAATGGAGAGAGTTTTTTGAAGTATTCCATGCCCCTTATCTCTTACGGCCACCCTGATGTTGGCACCCTCTATCTTGGCCATTGGATGGGCTTCCTTTCAGATCCAAAGGCATGGGTTGATGGCGCCAATAAGAGAAGCATTGCGACTTCTCATGTGAACACCGTAAGTTGAGTTCGGAGAATCCTTCTGAAATAAGACGCCTCTTCAACCCAATTTTGATGTCCACATGGCTTTTTCTCATCAAATGGAGTGTAAGAAATTGAGAGGAGGTGTGAGATGAATTGAGAGTGGGTGTGAGATGCTTGGTTTGCACTCCTACATGCAATATAAATAGGGGTGCATGCCGAGGAGTCATCGCTCATTCCAAACTCTTCCTTCTTTCTTACAATAGGCTCTTCTTGTCCAATTTTCTTTATTCTTCTTCTCTAGTCTAGACAAGGTCCTGATAAAAGACAAAAAATCTTCCAAAAGGCTTAGAGAATTGGAATAAAAATTAAGGTGACAAGGAGCAAGAAAGGAAGGCAAGAAAAGGTCCAACAGTGTGACAGCAAAGCCAAGAAAGGAGATTCTACCCAAATTGCATTTAAATTCTGATAAATTAGAATTTAATTTCTGATAATATTTAAATATGTGCTGGTGGATTGATCAAGTCCCCGTGTGGATCAACGTTGGAGGGTGAATACGTGGGCACCTGGTGGAAACCCTGACGGACTGCTGCCGGCGATCGAGCACAAATTAGGGTCTAGCGATTAGAGGTATGTTTCTATACCTTATATTATGATATTAATGCATATTATATGGTTTAAAGTCTGATAAGGTGATCTTGGAGTTAGGTTTTGATTTTATGATTTCATAATAATTGCTTTGAAATTCGTGCTTCCGCCTTGACACCAAACCTTTCAGTGGTATCAGAGCCACCTTGTTAGAATTAAATCATATGATGATATGTTAATGATTTAATGGAAATATTATAAATATGATATGATCATAATTTATAATTTTTATATGATATTAATATGATGAGATCATATTCATTATTTCATAATTAAATTGTGATGTATATAATTATGGAATGTTGCCCTGTCATATTGAATTGTGTTCACTATGATGCTAATTTCTTTTATTCATGTAATTAGTATGATATAGAAATTAAATGTGCATTGAGACCTCAAAAGCCCTCTATAAAATGATATTAAGTTGTAGTGTAATTAACTGATAGCAGAACTAGTCCAGAAGTCTAATTGATCAATCAGTGTCTAGGAAAGTGGTTCATGATTGGTAAAGAGAACGTGATTTCTAATTGGTTCCGTTGTCTGACCTGGCCAATTTATTGGTGTCTAAAGAAGGCAACAGGGAGACCCCCACCTCTCTCCCACTTACCTAGCTGATTAGATTAATTTAATTCTTGACTGGGATGCTTGGTGTTATATTCACTACATTATGGCCTTCCTTCATGCTAGGATATTATTATATCACGAACCATATTAGGTTCATTGTGTAACCACAAGACCAATTATGAAAACTGACATAATATTGTTCTGGCGCATCGAGATGCTTACAGTATTTTTGAGTATAATGCTTTGTTGTGTAACCACAAGAGCATTTATATTCTATTTTGACTGTATTGAAATGAAGGGTCCTACTTAACTAAAACATTATGGTTTGTTGTGTAAACACAAGGTTATTAATGTTTTAGAGGCCAAATTTTTTTTTTTATTGAGAATTGCATGAGATGCAATTGGAAAGAGTTTCCTATCTTTAAACTTATAAAAAGTTTATTGTGCAACCACAAGATCTTTTATAAGGAATTAGGATCTCAATCCCACTAAGAAAATCAATCAGGGTTTTCTCCAACATCATACTAGAGGGTTATGATGTCTGATAAAATAGTGAGAGACACAATAAAATTAAAGTCCTAATTTAATTGTGCATATCATCTTGAGTTGTTTGCTTATGTAATATTCTTTATTATGTAGATTAATGGCTTCTTCACTTTCACTTCGCTCCATTTTGGATACAAATAAATTGACTGGTACCAACTATGTGGACTGATTGAGAAATCTTAAAATAGTACTCAGTCAAGAGAAGCTTTCTTACATCCTCGATACCTCTGACATTGAGCCAGTTGGGGAGGATGCCACAGAGGAAGAAAAAGCCACATATAGGATGTGGCAAAATGATTCTTTAACTGTCAAGTGTATCATACTTGCCTCTATGATAAATGAGTTGCAGAGGCAGCATGATAGCATGGACCCTCATTCCATATTGCTAAATTTAAAAGAACTTTATGGGGAACATAGTAGGACTGCTAGATATGAGATATCTAAGCAGTTATTCCATGCCAGAATGGCAGAGGGGTCATCCATACAAAATCATGTTTTGATGGTTATTGACCTGATCACTCGATTAGGTCAATTAGGTTTTGTTATGGATGGGGAGTTGAGTCAGGATCTAATCCTACAATCACTCCCAGAATCATTTTCTCAGTTTGTTGTGAACTATCACATGAACAAACTAAATTCTTTCTTGTCTTAGCTGTTAAATATACTCAAGACAGCAGAGAGCCATATCAAGAAGGATAAGGCTCCTCTTCTTCTTGTGGATGGAATCTCCAAGAAGAAGGCAGGCAAAAAGGGTTCTAAAAAGAGGCTAAACCCTAAAGGTGGTATAAATAAGAGGAAGAAAGGAAAGAAGACCTTCGGACAGTCAACCTGCTTTCACTGCGGCAAGGCAGGTCATTGGAAAAGGAATTGCAAGGTTTACCTTGCAACAGTGAAGACTGGTGCAAATAATGCACCAAAAGGTATGTATGAGATACATACAATATTATCATTGAATTCTTTCATTTAAAATTCTTGGATATTGGATACCGCCTGTGATTTTCATATCTGCAAATCATTGCAGGGGCTGCAGAAAATTAGAAGTTTGAGGAAGGGAGACTTCGAGCTCTATGGTGCTGGAGGAGAGTCCATCCAAGCAAAAGCTGTAGGGACAAATATCTTGAAGTTTCCTTCTGGGTAAATCTTAGAGCTAACAAATTGTTATTACATGCCTAAGATTATTAGAAATATTGTATCTGTACCCTTGTTGATAAAACAAAGATATCAAATATTTGTAACGAGCAATGGTTGCTCGATTAATTTTTCTAATGAAATAATTTGCCATGGCATTTTTGACAATGGTTTGTTGACTCTATGTTTGAATGATAATATTTTTCATATTGATAAAAATAAAAAATATAAGAGAGATAATATAAATAATATCTTTGGCATTGTCGACTTGGTCATATCAGTGAGACTAGGATTAACAAGTTGTACAAAGAAAATTTTTTTGATCCTTATGATTATGAATCATTAGGAACTTGTGAATCATGTCTCATGGGTAAAATGACCAAGACTTCATTTAGTGGACATGGAGATAGGACAAACGAGTTGTTAGGACTTGTACATACAGATGTATGTGGTCCTATGACAACCCAGGCCAGAGGTGGATACTCTTATTTTATTACATTTATAGATGATTTATCTAGGTTTGGATATATGTATCTTATGAAACATAAATTCGAAGTCTTTGATAAATTCAAAGAGTATCAAAGTATGGTCGAAAAATAAACTGAAAAAAGTATAAAAATCCTTCGATCTGATCGAGGAGGAGAATACTTATCCAGTGAATTTTTAGACCATCTTAAGGTAAAGAGAATTATCTCTGAATGGATACCTCCTTATACACCATAATTAAATGGTGTAGCCGAAAGGAAGAATCGTACCTTATTAGATATGGTACGATCCATGATGTGCTTCACTGAGTTACCTATTTCCTTCTAGGTTCATGCTTTAGAAACCACAGTGATTATCTTGAATAGAGTACCTTCTAAATCTGTATCTAGCACTCCATATGAGATATGGAGAGATAAGAAATCCAATCTTAAATATTTTAAGATATGAGGATGTTCAGCATATGTCAAAAGAAATTTTGGACATAAGCTATATGCTAGAGCAGATAAATATTTGTTTATAGGATATCCTAAGGATAGTATAGGATATCTATTCTACCACCCTACTGAACAAAAGGTATTTGTAAGTAGGCATGCCACTTTCAAGGAGAAAGAATTTATCCAAGAAAGAGGCAGTGGGAGAAATATTGAAATTAATGAAATTCAAAAAAAATAAATAGATATTTCTCAACCAAATATTCACATAAATAAGGAAGAATCAGAACACATAATTCCTATCCGTAGGTCAGATAGGGTACTGTTGGTGCAAAACTCCACTTGTGTCGGAGAAGCTGGAATCGAGTGAGTCGCGGTCGCCATCGGGACCTGCAAAGGAAGTCTAAACCGGAGGTGGGGTTGCTCCAGCAAGACCCTCCGACGCTCAAGTCAGTTCTCTGCCTCAACAAGAATGGAGTGCTCGAACGAAAATTTTAGCAGAGTTTTGGGATAGAAAATAGAGCTTAGAGAATAACGTATTTGGGGTCCCCCCTTTTATAAGCGGAGGGGGCAACAGACTTATAGCGATATCTGTAACCGTCTGGCAGTGGGCCGCCCAGAGTCAGGAGGAGTTTGTTGCGGAAAGTAGTGGAGTGGAATCGTGGCTATCACCGGGACATGCCACGTGGAGTCTGTCGTGGGGAGTGGAGCGGCGTCCATTGTCGCGACTTGCCAGAGGATGGAAGAATCGTGCGGCATCCGTCACAGGAAGTGGAGCAGGATCATGGGCATCATAGCGGTTGGCCAGGGAGTAATGGAGCTGCGTGGAATCCGTCGCAGAAAGTGGAGCAGAGTCATGGCCATTACTGCGGCCATGCCAGGGAGTGCAGGCCTATCGACTGAAGCTCGGTTGGAGTGTCTGGCAGGGAGAGGTGGTTAGCTATTCGTTCTAGAGAAGCCCGGAGTCCGGCTCTCGTGGGAGTCCGAACGGAGTCTTCCCACAGCCGGAGCTGGAGGCGAGATCCGGCTCCCGTAGGAGCCCAGGTTGGGTCTTCCTGCAGTGGGAATTGTGGGTGAAGTCTGGCTCCCATAGGGGTCCAGACTAAGTTTACCTGCGAGCGAAGTCGTGGGCGGAGCTCGGCTCCCGTAGGAGTCCGGGCGAAGTCTGCCTACAGCCGGAGTTGGGAACAAGGCCCGGCTCCCGTAGGAGTCCGGGCGGAGTCTTCCCGCAGCTGGAGCTAGAGACGAGATCTGGCTCCCGTAGGAGCCTGGGCGAAGTCTACCTGCAATCAAAGTCAGGGGTGGAGTCCGGCTCCCTTAGGAGTCCGAACGAAGTTTACCAGCAATCGGGGTCGAGGATGGAGCCCGGCTCCCGTAGGAGTCTGAGCGAAGCCTCTCCGCAGTCAAGGTCGGGGATGAGATCCGACTCCCGTAGGAGTTCGGGCTGAGTCTACCTGCAATCAAAGTCAGGGATGAAGTCCGGCTCCCTTAGGAGTCCGTATGAAATTTACCAGCGATCAGGGTCGAGGATGGAGCTCGGCTCCCGTAGGAGTCCGGGCGAAGCCTCTCCGCAGTCGAGGTCAGGGACGAGATCCGGCTCCCGTAGGAGTCCGGGTGGAGTCTTCTCACAGCTGGAGCTGGAGACGAGGTCTGGCTCCCGTAGGAGCCCGGGTGAAGTCCACCTGCAATCAAAATCAGGGGTGAAGTCTGGCTCCCTTAGGAGTCCGGACAAAGTTTACCAGCGGTCGGGGTCGAGGATGGAACCTGGCTCCCGTAGGAGTCCGGACGAAGCCTCTCCGCAGTCGAGGTCGGGTATGAGATCCGACTCCCGTAGGAGTCCGGGCTGAGTCTACCTGCAATCAAAGTTAGGGGTGAAGTCCGGCTCCCTTAGGAGTCCGGACGAAGTTTACCAGCAGTCGGGGTCGTGGGTGGAGCCCGGCTCTCGTAGGAGTCCGGGCGAAGTTCGTGTGCAGTCAGAATTGGGAACGAGGCCCGGCTCCCGTAGGAGTCCGGGCGAAGTCTTCCCGCAGCTGGAGCCGAAGACGAGGTCTGGCTCCCGTAGGAGCCCGAGAGAAGTCCACCTGCAATTAAAATCATGGGTGAAGTCCGGCTCCCTTAGGAGTCCAGACGAAGTTTACCAGCGGTCGGGGTCGAGGACGGAGCCCGACTCCCGTAGGAGTCTGGGCGAAGCCTCTCCGTAGTCGAGGTCGGGGATGAGATCCGGCTCCCGTAGGAGTCCAGACTGAAATCTGGTAGTTGTAGGAATCTACCGTTGGAGAAGTTCAGCCGTTGGCGAAGTCCGGGGTAGTTCGGATTGGAGTTGAACCTGGCTGGAAGAAGTCTGAAAGGGATTCGGGGAATAGCTGATATTCATAGAAAGTCAGCTGCCGGTGGAGCTTAGTGAGCGCTTAGGGCGGCTTAATAGATAACTGGGGGAACTCATGTTGAAGGAGCTCGGGTGGTGTAGTGGGAGTTCGTCCATCGGGGAAACTCAGTCAGCATTATGGAAATCCGACGGTTGGAGAAGTCCGGAGAGATACCATCTGCGGTCGAAAGCCGGAGGAGTCCTGGGAGGGTCAATCCTGTTAAGAACTTCGGCTGAGGGTATTTTATACCCAATACCAGTCCCCCTACTTTCGAGTTTGAATTTCGAATGAAGTACAGAAAGATTGTCACAGCCGAAGTTGCTCCCTCGATGTCCGCACGTAATCGTCCTCAGATATGTTGGCATTTAATGCGCGTGCGCTGGGGTCTTTTCAAATCGAGGCGATCCGAAGAGGCTCTTTTGGAACCTGCAGCGGAACGGTGCTCAAGGCATGGCGCAATAAAGGCACTGTCAGCCGTCTGTCACTTTTTAACCGTCCGCTGTGGTGAGTGAGAGACGCGATGAAAAGAGACCGGCTAGAGGAGATTCACAATCATCATTATGCCGGATCTCAGGGCCTATTTAAACCCGCACTCCTCCTCCAAGAGTCTCGCTCTATCCGACGGTCTCGTTCTGGCATCCTTCTTCTTCCTGAGAACTTCGATTTTTCTCAGCGCCCTTTCCAACCTTAGGCGTTCCTCGAGCCGTCCCCATTTTCGCACCTTCGTACTTCTCCGAATCGCCTAGGTTAGTCTCGAAACTCCTTCCTCTTTTTGTTCTTCCTTTTGCCGTTCGATCTTTCTTCCTCTTGCTCTGCACATCAGTCCCCCGAGACCTTGTCCGTGATTTTCCCTGATTTTTAGGGATTTCGCCTCTGTAAGTGGTCTTCGTGTGATTCTAGATGTCTTCCAGGGGTTCTTCTTCTAGCGGCTCTAAGAGTTCATCTGTCTCGGTCTCCCAGAGTCCTCAGGCGGTAGATGAACTAGTAGGTAGAGCTGAACCTCATCTGATTTTTGCACCGGATGCCATTCCTTGTTCTCTGACTCCGAACGAACTCCAACTGATAAGAGTTCAGTATGGGGTTCCTCCGAAGTAGGAACTGAAACTTCCTGGCCCATCCGACCGGGCTAGTGCCCCTCCCCCCGACTGCTTCTGCCTATACCAGGAGGCCTTCCATGCCAGACTCCGGCTTCCTCTGTCGCCTTTTGTCATTGCTCTTTGCCGATTTCTGGACATTTCTCTAGCTTCGGTTGCACTAAACTCCTTTAGGTTTTTGATAGGGTTCCTCTCTTTGTCATGTAGTTGAAGTCCAGCCCACCCTTTCCTTGTTTAGATACTTCTACACCTTCAAGCGTCATCCCACGGTAAAGGATTGATGGTACTTCTCCCCACAGTTCGGTAGGAAGGGGTTACTGAAAGGTGCCCCTTCTTCTATCCATAACTGGAAGGAGAAGTTTCTTTATGTTTGATGCCCGACATTGAGGCTAGAGTTGCCCCCTTGGGGCTCCCTGAGGGACTCCATCCGTCGGGCGCCCAGCCTGGGGGGAGACGACCATCAAGCCTCCCAGAAACTCCTCAAATATCCAACTCTTTCTCTCTCCAACCTCTTGAAGGAGCAGTTTCTGTTCAACATCAACCTGAGCCCCCTGGATCCCGCCAGTATTTCATCTCTCCTTTTTTTTTTCTTTCTTTTCCTTTCCTCTCTTTCTCCTACTTCTCTTCTTTTCTTCTTTTTCACGCCCTCCTTTTCTTTTCTCTTTCTCTTTTTTTTTTTTAGGCATGGATGCCGAAGAAGCACAGATGCTTGCCAGGGGCCTGAAGGCTCTCAAAAGAAAAGGCACCACGGCCTCCGGGCCGGCGAAGAGGGCCAGGGTGGAGGGGACGAGTTCGACCGTGCCCGTCCAAGCGACCTCAGCCATCGACGTCCTTCCAGACACTGAGCGTCCCACCGCCCGGGCTTCCACGAGGGGTTTGGGTTCTCCTACCGAGGTCCCCGCTTCAGAGACCCGTCCTGAGGAGGTGCCAGGGGGTGAGAGGAGGAAGACCTTGGCCCGCAGGGTCGACAGTCACCGGGCTGCCACTGAAGAGTCCCGCGGCTCTGAAGAGGAGTAGGGGGATGATCCCTTTAGTGACAGGGATCTAATAAAAAAGCTGGTAGATGGGTGCTCACTGCCCGAAGTCATCCAGAGGATCGTCTGCGTCAATCCTACACAACGAGTCTGGGA